>NW_020884877.1:24444204-24483305 GCF_003945725.1 Corapipo altera
GAGGGGGCGGGTCTAACGGAGGGGGCGGGTCTAACGGAGGGGGCGGGTCTAACGGAGGGGGCGGGTCTAACGGAGGGGGCGGGTCTAACGGCTGCGCCGGCGGCAGCGGACGCGGGAAGGGGAAGGAGCGGCTCTGCCGAACGCGGCTGGGGATTGGTGGAGAGCGCGCGCGGAGGAGCCAATGGGAGAAGAGAAGAGGAAAGGGCGGGGCCAAGGTGGCCGTGAGGGGCGGGCACGCGCCCCGGCCCCGCCCCACCGCTCCTAGTTTGATAATTAGGGGAAATTCCCCGAAGTAGAGAGAAGTGCACGTCCTGATCCCTTAGAGCTCCTTTCGGAGCAAGAAAATCGCTGTGATAGAACAGCTGAAGGAAGGAATATAAGCTAGGGGGAAAAAAAAAAGAAGATGAAAACAAATCAAAACGATGTGAGGCTCGGCTCTAACCAAGTTAGAGCCAGAATCATTGGTATACTTCTCTCTTAAGGGAGTTTCTGGAAGTTTATAGGTAAATTCTCATTGAACTGATAGATGTGGGTGCAAGATTTAAATAATGAAGAATTATTCCAAGTCGTTTAGCAACAAGTAACATATGAAAAAAACCAAAACATCCCCGCACCCCAATCCCATCCTTTAGTTTGAAGATACACAGATCAGCACTTCATCATATTCATAAAATACATCACACTCATAAAACTCGTGGGAAAATCAAGCCTTGCAGGTGGGTGGTCACAAAATCAGAGAATCAATTGGGTTGGAAAAGACCTCCTCGATTCCAACCTGTGACCCATCACCTCGAGGTCAGCTAGACCAGGGCACCAAGCGCCAAATCCATTCTTTCCTTAAACGCCTCCAGGGGTGGTGACTGCACCACCTGCCTGGGCAGCCCATTCCAATGTCTGATCAACTTTTCTGTGAAGAAATTCCCCTGATGTCCAACCTGAACCTCCCCTGGTGCAGTTTAAGACTGTCCACTCCTTCTGTGTAGTCCCTTGGGGCCTCCCTGTGCTGCTGGCACAGACCGTGTCCTGTGTCCCCTCAGGGACACCCAGGATGAAACCAGGCTGGCAGCCAGGCACAGGGAGCTGCTGATGCGCTGTGTGCGGGCTGAATCCATCACATCTTTGTTCTCCACTCTGGCTTCCAGCTTGTGTTAAACCTGCTGTGGCAATCCCTGAAAACACGGATCATCAAGGACAGTGCCTCAGGCTCCACACTCACAAACACACACTTGTGTTTATCGCTGGCATATCAGTATTCTGCATATCCTCACTTTTATTAGCTGAATAATAGACTTTCTGAACACACAGCATTGAAAACAATTACATTGACTCAGGCTGAAAACTGTGCTATTAAGAGTACTATAGCAGAATTATATATATATAGACAAACATCTCTGGTCTCCCAATGTGTAAATTATGTTGTTATTAGTGTGTTAACATTTATGCTGAAACTATGCTGAACTCAAAATAAAAATATATTGTGAAGATATTTATCATCTTGTCAGAAATAACTCCAAAAAAAACAGTAACCCAGAAGGGTTTTCTCCCAGAAATTTGGAGACTGCTTCAATTCTTCTCTTTGAAAAGTTTATAACAAGAAGATCACCACAATAGAACAGCTGAAGGAAGGAATATAAGCTAGGAAAAAAAAAAAAGATTAAAACAGCTCAAAAAGATGTGTGGCAACTACAAAATTAGAGCCAGAGCCCTTGGTATACTTTTCTCTTAAGGGAGCTTCTGGAATTTTATGGGTAAATTCTCATTGAACTGATAGATGTGGATGCAGTATTTAAGTAAGGAAGAATTATTCCAAATCGTTTAGCAACAAGTAACATATAAAAAAACCCAATCACCTCACCCCAATCCCATCCTTTGGTTTGAAGACACACTGATCAGCACTTCATTCTTTTGCATCAAAAGGAAAATATGTACAGAAGGCCATTGAGCTCAGTTCTTGCCAACTGAACCATTTTGAAGCTATGGATGAAACAGCAAGATTGTCTTATAAATAATTTTTTAAAATGTGGAAAATCACTGAATACCTCTGGACCTCTCTGGTTATGGTGAAACTGTGATTAAAAAAAAATAAAAATTATTCCATGTCTTACATACTGAAATGCTTCAATGTCATGTGCTGAGTTCATACATAGTAATGACATATTGTTACTCATACTCATCATCGAGATATGTTTCAGAGAGAAAATTCAATGAAACCATTTTTATCTTTTTTTCCAGTTTGTCAGAAAACTAGCATTCCCAAAATGTTTCCAGCACATGACTTTGGATATGGTTGAGGCCTTTGGGAAAGCAAACTGACAATCTTCCTGGTTTCAACAGTGGTGCAGAAATAATGCTTAAGTCGACTGGAAAAAAACATAAAAAAGCTGGTAAAAAGGCTGGCAAATGTGACATAAATAAAAGTATAGTATATGTGGAAGAAAAGACTCAAATAATTAACAAAGGAAAAGCTGTCTGAATTATGAATAATGAATATATACATATATGTGGTTGCATTTCAGTCTTAATGCTTGAGGTGCTGTCCATATTGCATCATGCATCACCAAAAATAACAAAAAGCTTATTCTTACCCTAAACTGTTTACAGTGAGTTGAAATACCAGAGTCTTACAGCAAACTGTATACATGACTGATGTGCTTAATAATGAAGAAATAAATATATGTAGAACAGATTTCAGGGATCAGAGATTTTTGAGGGGACAATTCTTAGATAAAGTAAAACAAAGCTCTTTTGTTTCAGGAAGGAAAACAAAGAAAATGAAGCTAAAGATGAGAGAAGACACTTATCAATCAATCCAGTTTCATTAGAAAATGGGGCTTTTCCAGTACCTACCTAGGAAAACCAAGGCATATTAGCATTCAGTGTAAGTTCCAAAAGCCTCTTGCTACCAGTACCAAGAAGTTCTAGTGATCTAATTAAGTACTAACCTAAGCATGATCAAGCAATAGCACAAACTAATATAAAGTTTTCCTCTGAATGGATTACAACCAAAAGTTTGCTGGACTTAACAAGGGAGCACTTCAAGAAATGAGCTTTTTGTGAGATCAACAGGCCAGGAATATGTTTATTACTTTGAGACTAGTTTGATAATTGCCCAAATCCCTGTAAGTGTCTAATTAGGGAATAAAGCTACAACTTGAATATTGGAAAGCAAACTAATAGCTCTTTTGTCTATCTGCCTTGTCTTTCAGTCTACAGCTGGCCAACAGAAAAGGGGAGGTGAATAGCAATGAATATGTAGTTAATAATGCAACCTGCGGAAAACACGTGCTTCAGAAACAGGTATGTCAAAATCATGCTTAAGGGATGTCATATCAATTAAAATGGATATTATGGACCCTAGAACTGTAGTGCAATTGTAAAAGAGGTTTCAAAATGATCTACATTAGATTTTCAATGTTTCAGTCCAAGACATGCTTTAGTTCAATGACACATAGTGAAAGGTGTCGCAGGACTCGCTGCATGGTCTGTGTGGTTCAGAAAGCCTGTCATCGAATTCTGATTTTCTGATATATTTGGAATCAACGTATCTACAAGCCATGAATTTCTTCTTCCTGTTTTGTAAATATAGCGGGAATAAAAAATAACTTGGTTTTGGTCTGTCTGCTCACATGTAAGTGAAGGATCTTATGTAAAGCACATTAATTGCTCCTCACCTTGAGAAGTTCTCACAAGAACGAGATCGTGAGGGTTTTGACTTGCAGGAGACATACTAAGACTAAAGCTGTTTTGACCTTTCTGAGCTGGTGACAGTGTAAGTAACACCCCGGCGTGCTCAGACGGTGGGTGACGCTGTGCTGACAAAGGAGTGGTGCGGGAGGTTTGATTGCCACAAGATGGAGCCACGAGAACAGTAAATAATTCTCACTGCATGAAAACCAAATGGGGCTTCTTGTTCCCGTACGATAAATCCAGGCACATTTTTGCTTAAATAACACTAAGAGAATCCCAGTGATATTTTACAGAATCTTTGTCAAAACTTGGCTTTTCAGGCAATCCTACTGACAGGAATAATGTTTTGTTAGGGAAAGCGCATGTATGAAAATAGTAATTTTTTTGGCTAAAGCACTATTTATTTACTTCTCTACTAAATATAAAATCTACTGTGACATCAAAATTACCTTTAAAACCACATAAACAATTTTCAAAGTATGCAAGTTTAGTAGCAGATCTAGAATCTGATGGCTTTAGAGGGAGAAACAAACTCTAACAACAGATGATTTTCTCAAATACTCATGTTCATTCTGTGTTAGAAAAAGAAATGAAGCAATAGAAGAACAGCAAATAAAATACCTAAACAGAATTGTCCCTAAATAGAGCGTTTGTCCAAATTTCCTATGAGGCAGATTTTGGAAGCAGTACTACGATGAGTGTTGAAGTCAAGGGTCAATGAAGTTTGTCCTACCAAGGTTAAATCCTGTAACACTTGTTGTTTTAGGAACAGATTCATTGATAAGTAAGTTATGATACCTAAGAGACTTAAAAATAATATAGTTCTCTTGCAAAAAGCCAATAGAGCTTTAACCACAAATTTCTTCTTGAAGCTTTAACTTCCATTTGAACTGTACCAGCTCCTTCAGATTATCTCAGGGGATCCCTTCCAAGCTAAATAGTTCTGTGATTCTGATTCAGAACTTTTTTCTTCCACTTTTTTTTCTCTACATCCACTTTTGATTACCTCAGTGTAATCTGTTGCCTTGCTCACATCCATGGCCTAACCTCATCTGAATTAAAGTTATCAGCTGGAAAATAAAGCTGGCTATACCAGTATAATAACAGTGCCATAACCAGGGCTCTGTTAATTCTCCACATGATCCCACATAAGAATTATGCAACTAAGTAGTCTTCAGGATGTAAACCTTTGCCCAACTCTGGTAATTAGGATGAGCGAGAGGTCCTTTCCTAAGATCTGCAGTGAATCAATCCCATCAATGCGTCTAACAAGTCACATCAGCACAGTAACCTGGTTGTCTTCCACTGAGAATAGAAATGCACAAATCCATTTTCCTCTCTCTATTAAATGGCTAAAAGAAGTCACGCCTTTAAGTGCTGTTAGAAGTATGTAGGTACTTTTCTGAATCCATAGTGAAACCCGTGACTGTATTTCCTGGGTTGTCAGCATGAACTGATAAAGCTTTTAAATTCTGTTTTTTTGTGGTTATGTGAGAAGACTGCAATCTGCTTTCCATACGTATTGACTATCAATTGCCATTAGATCCAAACCACTCCCTGCCCTTTGGTTTTCTTAGTAACTGAAAACACGTGTTGTGGTACTGACTTCCCCTCATATTCTTAGGTTTCTTTGACAGAGACTGTCTGAATATTAGGTACTGTGAAAAGATGCTGATCTGTTTCCTTTGACAGAAGGGGTTTGCTCCAGTCTTCTACATTAGCTATACAAAATCTGAGTGAGTGAGAACAACAGCAAGACAGAACCAGGATACTTGTAATCAGTCCTGGCTGCTGAGTGATGCTGGAAACAAAGGAACTCTTGCACTCACCCTGAGAGCAGAAATGGCTTCAACAAGCTATTAGATGAACCTTACAACCTTTGTCCCTGTCTCTCCAGTTATCTTCCCCAATGCTTAATCTGTTGCCAATTGTCTGGAAAGGAAAAAGCTATTACAAATATTCTTGCCTCATTGATCCCTGAAAAAATATAGTTAAAGTAATTCCCCTACTCCTAAAAAAGATTTCCTCCTGATTTTTAGTGGTTACCTGGTTAAAACATGCGATTGCACATGCCAGTAATCACAAAACATCGGTCTCCTTTTTCAACATAAACATCAACTCAAAATCACAATATAGAGGGTATTCATTCAGAACACCATGAAAGTATGAATAAACTTACAACTCCAATCAGGAATGCCAGGGCTAAAAGCTTCAGCCACTCGATTTCTTCAGTAAAGCGTCCAGTGTTCCCTACGCTCACAAATAAGTCTTTTGGGAGATTGAGTGCCTCCCACATGTGAGCCAGTCCAGCTACATGCAATATCTCTCTCCCTTCCTTCTGGAGATAAGCACAAACAAAAAATGCATCACAGGAAAATGCATTCTATTTGCCTCATTCAGAGGAAAACAAAGTTTTCTGTAATCCAGTATCACCCCTGAAATACTTGAATTGGGCTTGACTTAGGCTTTTTTTTTTTTTAAGTGTCCTGTGATATATAGGGAGCATCAGTGATATCAGACACTAACTGGGTGCCTGAAGCACATGTTTGTTTGGTATATCTAATAAAGATTATAGCAAAAGCACTCCATAAGTAAAATGGAAGGAAAAAGTAGAAGCACATAAATGATTACAAGTTATAAAAATACAGGTAAAATTAACAGTGTGAGTACAGGAAATAATTACTTCTGTAACATCTGGAAGGATGTTAATTTTACAGAAGTGTGGTCTGACTATAATTCAAGATTTGTTAGTAGACATTTATTCATGCATATTCTTTCTTTGGCAACTTGGGTAAGCAAGTGATCTGAGTTTGAAAACCATAAATCTTCAGGACCAAAAGAAGCACAGCTGAAGAAACAATCTACTTTCTACTATATAGAAACAGCTAATACATCAGTATTCATCATCCATTGTATTTATATGAACCATACAGAACATTTATGGACATAGAAGTGGAAGCAGATTATCCAAACTAAAAATGTAGTCAGTGTAACAATATAACTGAAATAATAAATGTAGTAAGAAGCCTATGGATGTAAATTATCAATGTTTTATACATTTGCCCCCAAAAGGGGAGTATATCACTTTCTTTTTGATCCAGGACTTTTAAGAGCTTTGATGTGATGTCTTTCCATACTGTACAAGGCACCCTTCCTGGTGTCTGGGGGAACAACACCAAGGGCCACAGCAGCTGTTTGATAATTCAGACCTATGGCATCAAACTTGAGATATCAAAACAAAGGCAAGCCTAGAGGTCACCTGGACTCTTCTTCTGCTCCAAGGTTGGGTCAGAGACATCTGTGCCCCTCCTGCCAGGAACCTGCCCTTGAAGACCTCCAGCCTTTCCTCTGTGTCCCACCCCCCTGAGGGCATCAGTGGCCTGAATAGCCCTGACCAGCCTCCCATGGAATAATCTCTATGCTTGTTCTTGGGCCCAGGGCTCTTATTTCTGCCCAGCCCCATCAGTCCATGCCCCAGCAATGCCGTAGGATGCCAGGCTTGGGCTGTACCACAACCCTGCTTTGCTTGGCCATGTGCCCTCCTGATCCCAGCCTGCTGGTTTGACCTTGGATCTGCTGCATTGCCAGAACTTGCCCGATAAGATTGGCTTGAGCTGCCTCCCCTGGCCTGCCCTGACTCCTTGCAGTGGGATGGGTCCTGGGTGGGGGGTCTCTGCCCTGCCAGTTGTGGCATTGCATGTGGCTCTGAGCTACCATCCCCCTGAGCAATCTGTTGCAGTGCTTCACTGTGAAAAAGTTTGTTCTAATCCTATCTTAAATCTTCCCTGCTGCATTTTAGCTTACTGTTTTCTTTTCTGTTCTCTGTGAAGATGGAGAGCATCACTTCCCTTTCTTCTTTGAAGTAGTGTTTTAAAGATTCGAAGGTAATTATTGTGTCATGTTTGGTATTCCATTTTCTGTGGTAAACAACCTGAAATTGCTCAATCCTGCCTGTGGGTTCTGTTTCATAGAATTTTAGTTACTCTCATCTGAAGGCTTCATCTGATACATATCTTTCTTGAAATATAATGCCCAAAACTGGACAAAACGCTCCAGTTGAGACCTTACCAGCACTAAGAATAACAAGAGGATTACATCATCTGTCTATAAATGTTACCCTTGTTTATATTTCTCAGTACAATGTTTTCCTCTTTTGCAACAGCACTGTGTTGTGAACTGAAGTTGAATTTGAATTTCACGATAGTCCTCAAAACTTTCTGCAACAGTGTGAGATATCCACTTATTCTTTATGTTGTGTATATTGTTGCTTACCTCTGACTCACTGCAGAATTCTGCACATTCCCTTACTGAATAGCTATCTTTTTTTCCACAATATTTCTTTATTACTATATAAGCATAACTTTTAATCTAGGTTTCATCCTCTAGGTCCTTGGGGTTAGAATCTGCTCCCTTTAATCTATCCACATGCAGCTGCCTTTACACATTTCTTATATCAAATACTTTCCCTTCCTATCAGCAAAGTAGTTAATGACACAAACATTTCAATTACCATTTTGATTCAATGTTAACACAACAGGATGATGAATCAGTTCTGCCAGAAGATGTTGTGAGAAAAATTCAGTGTATTACACTTGCTGTACTGCTTAGTTATTCTAGGTTAGTCTTGCTGCTGCAGTGGATTGGCTTCAGAGTGTGGCAGTGGGGTGATGAAGAAACAGGTTCACAACAAGCCTTGTAAACATACATACCGTGCCTATGTGATTTTCATTTACCTTATTATTGCATATTATTTTTGTCAGTTTGAGGAATTCCGTGATATATAAAAAAACCCAAACAAACCAGACCCTTCTGCACGTGAACATTATGGGCTTTTGTTATCTCTCTAGGGAATCAGGTAAAACATGGGCCTGATGCTACCATCCATTTAAAATGGAGTCTCAGCTGGGCCATTGCTGTAAATGCCATTGCTGTAAATGCCATTGATGTAAATGCCTGCAACTCCCTAGTAATCAGTACATTGACCCAAGCAAGAAAGCTAACCTGTATTCTCAGTTTAACTGCTGGGAACTTTCTGAGAGCTCTAAATACTTTTTACTCCTTTTGGACATTAACAAAAAGCATTTGAAATTATTAGGAAGCTTACTATTTATTTAATAGTGGGTTTGTGATTATTTTGTTTATAAACCAAATAACAGCGCTGAAAACGTATCATTATCTGCTCCTTGAAACAATAAGGAAGTGACTGAAAATAATGATTTGTTAGATATGTCTCCTTAGACCTGGGTCTACATCAAAGGATGCAAGTAGCAGCTTGAAGGGAAAATGTTGTCTTCATCTTAAATTATTCAGTAGAATTAAAGAGCATTAAATCATTGATATTATCAACTTCACCTAAATTATCTTTTCTGAGAAAAGAAATTATTAATGTAGAATAGACCTTAGTCACACAAAAGCATTTATCCTCTAAAACAGGCTTTGCCTAACATGTTTTGTAGGGTGGGAACTATCCTTCACTGTTTCTTATCCTTCACTTCTCCAACACAGTCTTTACTTGGAAAGTCTGGTTTTGATCTTCCTTTTCCTTTTAATATTTCTCAGCTAAAGTTCTCAAGCAATCATTTTCACTTCCACTTGTGGAATGGCCACGTAAATCCTTCAGTGATATCCTCCTCATCATATTTTCTGAAATGTTTGGGCAAATACCTACAAAACCTTTCCCAGGATCTGTGTTGTATCTCTTTTATGTAAAAGAAGTTATACATAAATCACCTAAAAGTCACTGACCTCTACAGAACTGAAGTTGTACAGAAAGTGATTGGAGATCTTTTCCTATCTTATGACTGTTTTCTTATGAGAATTTAATTTAGTGCTCTCACTCTGCTTGCTAGTGAATATGTTAGCATAATTCATGACTCCCACAGCAGAGAAGGCTGAAAATATAGAGACTTGAAAACAGTTTTTCCTTTTCTCATGTAAGGTGTCTTGTATTACCACCGAGGGACACCGCCTGGCTTAGGCAAGGGAAGCTTGAACTGCTCTGCCTGTACATCTCCATATGGAGAGACATAAAGGAGCTATATATAAGCATTTCTCTAAGGCTGCATCCTCTGTACTTCTCCAACAGCTTAAATTGCCAATATTGACTTCAAACTCATGTTTTGTGACGGTTGTTATATCATGGGACTGGCTGCCTTGTGAGCTCTGTAAGCCTTGCCTCAGGTGGACAAGGGTCTCCTTCTCAGAGCTGAATGTGGCTAAGGTGACCTGGTAGGTCATACAGTGATGACCTGACATGCAGAGACTGTCCTGGATTTTGAGCAAAAAAATTTTTGAGCAGAAATTATTTTTTTTCCCCACCTGTTTGGCTTCTGTCAAGATGTTGGATTTTCTCCCTTTCTTTCTCTTTGATTTGATTTCCAGGACTTATAAGTTATTCACAGCTTCATTTCCAGTTTCATTCTCAGAGATTAAACCGATGGCCTCGGTCTTGGTGTCAGTGTCAGAGCACATGGAAAAGGTTGCTGACCTTTTAAGTTGTTTCAGTGCTCAGTGTCTCTCACTGAATTCCTTACTTTTACTTGTAACTCTAATCCCCATTCCAAGTCCAGTAGTTGCCATCTCCCTTAGTTTATTTCCTCTTTCTTTGCCTTCTTTTTGCACCAAAAATGTCAGTCCTTTAGTTATGGTGGACCTACCCTTACAAGGTTCAGTGCTGGTGCCTTGCTCCCTGTCCCATCGGGTCTCTTCCTGGGAGGAGTGTGACCTATGCTGTCATGTCATGAGCTTAGTGAGCACTTCAGTATGCATGGGATAGACCCTTGAAAAGAATACATGTGCTTAAATTGATATTATTTACCTTAGGCTCAAAATACAGGTTTTTTCTAAAGATTTCCAGAGCTTGATATTAAAGAGATGTCTTATTTCTTTAACAAAAAAAAAAAAAAGTCAGGAAGGCAGATCTGATTTTAAATATTTGATTTAGCATTTGGATTATATTTCTGCACATGAACCAGATGATGAAACTGAAAAAACTATTTACAGTCTTGAAATTTATTCATCTACTTTTGCTGTTCAGTGTGATTAAAAGTTAAATGAATGGAAAACAAATTGTTATAATAATCTCCCATGTGATTACTAACACACAAAATAGGACTTGGAAAGTGTTAGCTCAACAAACAGTAAAATTAAAAAACACTTTTGAATTCCTATTGTGCAGAGTGCTAATGGAACTGGTGGATCAAAAAATCGTGCCAAGAAAATTGTATTAACTTCCCAAAGATTTTTAAGACACATCAAAAAATGAAAGCTTGAGGTCCTTCAGACCTTGTCCATCTTTATTTCTACCACTGAAAAATTACCAGCCAGTTACCAGCCCATGTAACATTACTGCCCATGTTCTTTGCTGTGCTTAGTGGAAATTTCTCAGTGTAAGTCTGGTAATTCCCATCTTGCTGTTTTTAAGTCAATTATCTCCTTTTCCTGTACTATTTCACCCCCTATTCTTGTTCCACTTCTCAACCCTTTTCAAATCTTCATTCTGCAATACCTCTCTGAACCCTTAAACATAGACGTCACCACAAAACTGTCCTGTAGTAGATAGTCTCCTCCCATTTCATGACCAACATCCATGCAGATATCCCACCTCTTCCTAATTTTCCCATCTTAACACCACCCTCTCCACCACTGTCCTCTGCATATTAAGTTGTTCCTTCTCCATGCTTTAAACTCCAGTTATCTCTCTCATCACCTGCCTCTCTGTGCACTGGCCCTCTATCCACATTTCCAAGAGCTTCCCCATTTTCCATCATTACCAGAGACTCAGGTTTTCTCCGTGAAGCTTGGTCAGTCTTAAGGAGAAGAAACATTGGACCTGGTTCTAGAAGCATCTCTGTGATCCCAGCTGTAGTCTACTGGCAGCAGCAAGGCTTTCCCTGCATCCCTGTGTGAATCACAAACACCCTGATCCCATCAGCTGTGTGATGCCCAAGGAAAGATGAGGCTGGGGAGCTCGAACAGGTCACTGTGGCACCAGAAAAAAAATCTGTTCACAATCATTCTAGAGATCAGCAAAGGACACAGCATTTGAGCACTTCAGGGTGGTCACCTTGAAATACTTTTGTGGCTCGGGATAGAGAAGGTGCTGGTTACAGGCACCTGCACTGCCAAATACCTAAAAGTGGCACAGAGGGTGTAAATGTGTGGAGGGGACAGGGACAGCACATGCACTTGTTCAGGGAGCTTGCAAACACACTTGTACAAATGGAGTGGCCCTGGGCTTGAGGAGCTCCGTGTCTGGGAGACAAGGGCTGCACTGGGACCAAGGGAGAGCAGCCTGCAAGTGTGTTTCTCAGGAGAATGGTAACCTGTGTGTGACTCTGAGGGGACAGCAGCACAATATGGTTTGAAAGTCCAACTCGGTTGTCACCTTCTAGAATTTAAATTATATTTAAATTAGGGCCTATTTTATGTTTTTGTATCCCCCAAATCCTCTGTTTAAATTAACGATTCAAGTGGAATGTTTTAGGCAGACAGCCTAAAAGCAGTAGCTCCAGGAGGTCATCTGAGCACTGAAATGTAAAAGCTTTCCAAAGGAACGCAGGGTCATGGTAAGGCCTGGTTCCTATCCATTTATCCTGAAACAATACATAGTATTAGTTCAAAACCAACAAATTAGTATGCTGCAAGTAGCTCCCACTCATTGTGTATTGCCTTTGTAAATTGTTTGAATGCTTCAGTCAACAACCTTCAAATGCAAAACACATTAAAGGATGAAGAGGTAGTCATGAAGTACAGCACATTATGAATTACATGTTGTCAGTATATAACAAAATAGATACAAATATATTGATGCAGACATAAACTAGATATCTACCAAAAGAGATCTGTAAATAATACTACTCTGAAAGAGGGATCATTCAGTAGTTAGAGCAGAACAACTACAGAACTTGCACATTTTTGTAATTATTACAGTAGAAAAACTTGAAAGGTTTTATATCAGAATAGTATCATTCCTGCAATCTTCCTTCAAATTTATGGAAGATGGTGCCTTTGTTTCAGGTGACAGGAACTGTGCTGTATGTAGACTGCAGTGAGGTTGGTCCAAAGGTCAAGCCCAAATAACTTCTAGCAGAATTTGGCAGTACTTCTTTATGTGACTTCAGTCTACACATGAAATAGAAATGGTTGTTTTGTTTCTGCATACAAAGTTTTTCGCCCTTCCCAATGTTTTTTGTCTAAAATTGCATCTAGGCATATCTTTGGAGGTCAGGAAATGCTGGGGAGTTAGCCTGCTGCTGGGGAGTTAGCCTGGAAGTGAAACAACAGGGATATACAACTCTCTTCTTTCAAGCAGGTTTGTTGGGGGTTTTTTGCACAGATACAAGCTAAATAATGTTGCTAAATCATAATTCACCAAAGCATGAACTGGATATTTGGGTGTAGCCAGCTGAAGTCTGTGCTGAAGTGGTTGCAGGCTTGCTGAGGATTCCTGATGAAGTTCTCATACTCAATTATGTGTTCCCCTATGTAAGTGATTCATGTTATGAATAGGCTTTATATGTCCTAGAGAGATTTGTTGCTAACCAATTAGCACTAATAATATTACTTTCTCCTTCCTGTTGATGTCAGGGTAGGCTTTTGTGCTTGAAAGTTGTGGGAAGAGGATGGGCATCTTAATTACTGAGGGCTGGATCATGCTGCCTTGTAGGGAAACTCTGTGGGAGGAATACAAGAGAGCAAGATTCCTCCATCAGAAAAGAAGTAGTAGAAAACCAGCTTCTCCTTCCCCCTGCACAGAAGGTGCAGGGAACCATGTCTCTAACACTTGTAAACAATCTGCAAGAGACACTGTCCTTAGAAGTAGCTGGACTTCATTCCCTTCAGGTTGGCAAAACACTGCTTACATAAAAGGACACAGGAGCTTGGTATAAATCAAATCCAAAAAACTGTATTTATCTCTTTTGTAGACTCCCCATAGCACCTGGGAAATGAACAGTTATCTCTACACTTGCTCACCTTCAGGATTCACAGAAACCATTTGGGAGTCATCTGAAAATATTTACCTTGACTGCATATACATAATTATTTTTGTCTAGATATACATATTTATTTTTAAACTTACTGCTACCTAAGCTGGTTTTGACAGGCAGATAATTTTAAATCATGTTTTGTGTGTTTTAGTAAGTCAGAATATAATGACAAAACCATCATGTTTCTTTCTGTGTCTTTAACGTATTTTGTGATATTCTATTTCCCCATTCCATTGGTTTGAAAAAACCATAGCAATAATCTAAATATTGGACAAACTGTCAGGGGAGCTTAATAGCTTTTATATCCCTGCTGAGAGGGTGCAAATGCGGTAGAACATGGGCACAGTAACTTTTTTTCTGCAGAAATAAAGCTTATGGAGAATGAATTGAATCAATACAAGAAACTGCAAATATAGACACTTCTTCCTTGAGAATATTAAATTAAGCAAGTTTTATTGGTATTTGATTAAATAATGCACATGATTTTTGTTGTGACTCATATTTATATTCTATTATTCTCTGCCATAATTTCTTACTATGCAGAATAGTTCATAAGCCTTTTTTAAATAGGAGTGTATTTAATTAATCTAAGGAGAGACATGAATTCTTTTAGCACAGCACAGTAATGATGAAACCAAAGTGTTATAATCTCATGCTCAAACTTAATGAGCAGATCCAGGTGTGCCCAGGCAGTGTCTCAGAAGTGCTGTGTGGTGTCCACATCACCACTCCTGGGAGCAAGTCACAGGAGCTGCTGTGGACATGCACACTGCTAGCCTCAGAAAACTCTGCTTACACTCTTCCCCAATTTGTTCCTGGTGATTCATCCTTCTTTAATCCATGTTTTGATAGGAAGGTGAGCAGAGGAAGAGAGGCTAATCAATCCTTCATGGGTTGGAGCACTGGGATCATTTGACAGAAACAAAATAAGAGTCAGCAGCCCAGTCAGTGGAGACATGCTGTGTTTGCATCTTATCTTTCAGGAAGAACAAATAGTCTGTGAGAGGTATGGGAGAAAGACAATGAAGAGGAGCTTGCTGGTTTTGCATCACCATACCCTTAAATAGAGAGGGAAGACTTGAATGTTTATTATTTCCTTATTTGTAGCCATAGCCAAGGGAAACAACAGCCTTGCACACACAGCCTTGCATATATTATCTGCTCTTGGGCCTTAGCAGGGTGCAATATGTATGTAGGTGGAGGGTTTTGATGGAGGGTTTTGAATACTGAATAAATTTTAAAACTCAGATATTCCCATTCTCATGCCAAGGATACATCTTTCAGCAAGCCTGGGAGGTCAAAATCAATTATTTACTGTAAGTTCCCTGTTTGATCTTGGTTTTTTGCCATCCAGTCTGACAATCCAAGGGCAGCAAAATTAACTAGGGCATCTCCTTAAGGCTGCAAATTTTCCATTCCTTAATTCTCTGGTGCAGGTGGGATGACACAGGAATGGCATGTGGCCATGGTGCTGTCACTCATCCTAAATGATCCCTGAGCCTTTCTAACCACCTGCTGCTCTGACATTTGGCAGGAAAAGAAAAAGGACAGTTATGGCCTGGTTGCTGGATTTTCTTATTTCATGGCCCCAAGGCATACACGAGTGGCAGGAGGGAGCCTGTTTATCACAGTTCATTTGGATCTCATCAGGCGTTCCTCCACTCCAGTTCTCCTCTAAATCCCAGGTTTCAAAGAAAAACAGAGAATAAAGCAGCCAGAGTAGTTTTCTCTGTCACCTCTCCATGACCCAGCCAGCGTTCAGCAGAGAGGATGCTACACCTGCAGCAGGGAAGGAACACTGGCTCACCCAGCCTTGGATGTACCTGCAGCTACTTCCCAGCTTGCTGGGGAGGAGGCAGAAGAGGTGTTATCTGAGGGGTTTCCAGCTACAGTGATAACAACTGATCCTATATAAAGCTTCCGTGTTTTCAACTTGTCATCAAATACATATTTTTCTTAAGTCAAATTGGCACCACAGGAACTACAAGCCATCAGCAGGTGAAGGCACAGCACCTCTGACATACTGGTGTGCAAACGTGTTTGCTTTCTGGTCTTGGCTTTGGAAGTTTGGGATCAGAGAATGGAGGTCAAAGTGAGATGGAAAAAGGAGATTCAATGTACAAGCTGTGCATAAGAGATGACATTCTGGATCTTCACAACAGTTCTGTGCATCCACCTTGTATTTGCCACTGCTCGCTGCCCTTCAGTCTCTCCTTTCTTCTGCCCTCCATGGATTTCTCACTCCCCATATCTGTATCCCTCTGTGTCAGGGAGGAGATTTCAGTGTCCTACTGCATCTGTCCAGGTGTTCTCAGGCACAGAAAAGACCCAAACAGCCCAATGAAACATTTTTCCATAGAAGAGTCTCTGTGCAATGGTATTATATTGCAGAGTTACAAGGTGATATGGCAGCTTGGGAGAGCACATTCCTGTGAGGAAATTTGCTTTGAGGACATCTGTGGATCATATATCACCCCCTTAAATAATCCACAGAGATTTAGCCACCCAGAAGCCTCAGCTTCTTGGGCTACTTGGCACATAACTGAGAGGTGCAAGAGCCCAAACCATGAGTGCAGGGAAGCCTCCGCCACCACTGACGTGACTGGCAGGAGCACTGCCCTGCACTGAGCAGGTAAAAACACACTGGTCTTCAAAAATCAGCTGGGTGCCCACGTGGTATCAGTCCAAATGCATTTGTCCTTGTTGTCCCCAGTCCTCTTCCCCATCAAAGCTCATGTTAAGAGATTATTTGCTGGCAGCATTACAGTAGTGCCAAGGGACTGCAGATCATTTGGCGTCAGAAGTTCAGTGAGTAGAACAGAGGAGGCCTCAACATCATAAGTAGATCTCAGACATCCATTTGTGTTTTCTCTTTCACAGGGGTTTCAACTAACATGATTGCTCCACAGGTTAAGTGCAAATATGTAGAATTACTTTGGTGTGGTTGTTGTCCTGCAACTTATTAAATCATATCAATTCAGTCATGAATCTTAAGGCTGATGGTGGTGTCCATCAGCTTTAGAGAAGTCAGATCCATGATTAGTAATTTGATAACAAAACAGAAATAGCCAGCAGGACTTCCACTCCATTACAAAATAAAAAGAGGCTGTTTAAATGTTTCTGACCACATAATCTTTGTGAGACAAGTATTTTGACTTTAGACACACAGTATGAGCCAGAAAGCCTGTGAAGGTGGTGCTCAAGACAGGCTGAGGCAGCAAAGAATGGGAACATGTGAATGTGCAGTTCAGCAACTGAGAACCTCTGTGAAACCTCTGCAAGGCTTCTCAGCAAGTTAGAGGTGCTCTACCTTAGAGTTCTTACCATTTAGTGGAAACCTAGAAACATTTCTCACATATATTTGAATGTTTGGGCAACCTTCATAAGGTCCAAGTGTGCAGCTGGTGCCCCGATGAAGGGTTGGACCTTGGTTTGTTGCGAGGTCTGTCTGGGCCCTGTCTTGTGCAGAGACCTCACTGCAAAGTGCACCTTGAAACTGGCACAGTAAAGTAAATGAGCCAGGAATCTCATGCTGGTTGGGGGAATCTTTAAGAAGAACAGGACAGTTTTAGAAGTCCTTTGTTACCAGTAAGCTGGGGGAAACCCACGACTGGGAAACACAGTCTGCTTTCCTTTCTTTAGTAGTAAAAGCTTTCAGCTGCTTTTTTATCTACCCCACTCATAAATTTGAAAAGAAACACCAGGGTGAGATAAATTCCTCTTCTCCCTTTGTAGATCCCTCTGTGGAATGGTACTGGGTGGTTTGGATGGCCCACGCTGACTAACCTGGGAGCCAAGTGCAGCGTCCACCCGTGTGTGTGCTGTATGATGGGGGCCATTGGCAAATGTGACACACCTGATTCTTGTTTTCCAATTGTGCAGCTCAGTCGGTCCCCTGCCCATCACTAGGAATCTGCCAGTGCAGCTAAACATCTCTTGTTTTGGTCTGCTTTAATTAATTGGGTTTTTTGGTATTGCTAATGTTAAGAGCAATAGAGTTAAAAAGAGCTACAAGAGTTACAAAGAGCAGTACGTAATGGAAGATGGAGATACTGTGTGTACATCTACACATAATTTTAGCTAATATCTAAATCAGCAAAATATCTAAAGGATCTGAATTTTGCTTTGACTTTTAATTATTTTGGTCCTTTACCACACAGATGACACTCTGTTAATGCTGCATCAGTATACTGTCAAATGGAAAGCCACAACTCCATTTTAATAGAATCCATACTGAAAATTGGAAAATAAGATTGAAGATGAAGTTTTTGACTTCTGGGCTTTATCAGTCTCTAGGAAAAAATTTACATTTTCAGCTGAAGAGGAACTGGGAAGCCAGAGCACAAAAATGAA
This sequence comes from Corapipo altera, assembly GCF_003945725.1. Lineage (NCBI taxonomy): Eukaryota > Metazoa > Chordata > Aves > Passeriformes > Pipridae > Corapipo > Corapipo altera. The sequence goes on from NW_020884877.1 coordinate 24,462,234, forward strand.
GAAAGATGAAAGCAGTTGAGAAAAAAGAGGTGGAGGTCAATGAGGCAAAAAAGGGTAGAGGAAGAATGAAAGGGTCAGGTGCCCTACTAGGAAGGCAAAAAAAGGATCAAAGGTTAGGAAGCCAAGTATTAGAAGAAAGAATTATAATTTTCAACAGTTACGGAGAAAACTAGAATAGAAGAGTCTTAATGGTGCATAGTTGAAAAGTGAAATTGAAAGGCACTAAATCAAAAATTTATAGTAAGACAGAACTTGTGGGGGAAACAGAAGCAGAGAAGAGCAAATAAAGTAGCTGCTAAATGGAGAAGCATTCTATCATTTGTAGCAAGGGATGGTGGCATAAGAACAGTAATAGCTTCAGCTGTTCACTGAGAGGTGTTGGAGATCCTTTTGCGGTGTGCAAAGAGAAGTATACTTTGCTCGTTATGTTCAGCTGAAGCTCTTCAGCAAAATGGTGGGAGCAATTAGTACAGCTGATGGTTTAGCATTCTTTCCATGCTGGTCTGCTGGACCTATTTTTGGCTAACACATGATACTTACAGATATTTCTTTCAAAGCATTAAATTACAAATCAAGAAACTAATGAGAAACTCATGATAAATATGATCCTGCTTTTAAGGACTTGAGCTTGGTGGCAGAAACTGAATAATGGTCTTCATGTGGATTGACCTTCAGGAAGGTTATCAGTTGGGAAGGGGAGAGAATCAGAATGACTTTTCTCATCTTCTGACTGTTTTTTTTTTCTGTATCAGCTTTTTTTGCAGCCTGTTTCTGTAGGTGGTGGAGAGATTTGAGCACTTTATCATGGGATCCTGCAGAGGAATCCATAATTTCCCTAAATTCTTTGCATATTTATGCTGAAAATGATGCAGCAAAAACACTTCCTGTGCATATGTTTTCTTTTGCTTGCACCTTTTTTTCTACTGTATTTTTCAGAGTTATTTCTCCATTCTCTACTATATGACAATCACTAGTGAGGGTTTTATTCTGATATTGTGCCAACAAACGATCAAGATTTTTAGCACCTGTTTTGGATTTGGCTCCAAGAACACAGCAGAGCAACATAGAATTGCCCTCCCTCTAATTTCTATGATGGAAAAAAAAACAATCCAGAAAAATCAGGCATAGACACAATGTTTTTTCTGTAAAAAAAGAAAGAGGGTGTCAAGAGAGAAAATGTATTTTTAAAAATAAGTTCTATTCACTAAATCATAATTTCTGATTAGATTCCATCCTGTTTTCAATGAACAGAATAACAATATTAATATTTGCAATTTTAGTGGCATTCAAGTAAATGGCAGAAGACCTCCAGTTCACCCTCTCTCCTTGCAGTGTTTGGTCCACTAACAAGGGAAATACATAAGGGATGATAGGTCAGCAGAGAAATACTGAAATCAGCCTCAGTCACAAAATATTGAAAATTTGATGGAATAAATTATCTGGCATACAGGCTGCAAAAAGCTCTCAGAGGTAGAAAAAAATAGTCAGTGGTATTATTAAATCTTGAACCAGATCCTTTAGCATCTCCACAGGATTTTCTTCTAAGAGTGTGACTCAGTTTTGAACATTACATTACCAATGTAATGAAATTTTAGCAGAATGTGCTTAATTGCTTGAGATACTTTAAAAAAACCTGATTAAAGTGAAAAAAAAAAAAAAGGTGGAGAATCATGCATCCTGAAAGGGAGATTAAAATAATGGTCTGACTCCTTGTACTTCTAAAAACTCTCAGACTTTTCTGATGGTAAATATGGGCAATAAAATGTGAAGAATTTCTGTGCGTGTGCAGGAGGTGTTATCCCCTCCCAGTGATGACCCCAATGATTTTTACCTGTTGGACATCTCAGCAGAGTGGTTTGCAGAAGACTTGTACATGCATGTGTACCAAGGAAGTCAAAGAGGACAATATCACAAAAAAAGAACAGAATTGGTTATTTACTCTCACAAAAAGAATACGCAGACAAAATATTTAATGGATATGCATTAGCAGACCAAAAAAAAAAGCTCATTGCCTTGCAAAGAACCTGTTAATTTTCTCCTTTTAACCTCTTTTTGTGCTCACCTCCAGTTGTCACGTTCCTGTCTCAAATCATGAAGTCACCTGTGCATCAATGAATAAGAGCTCTGAAATGGGTCCAGCTTAAACAGCATTGGGGGAAAAAATGGTATATGGAAACTTGTCACATTTTCTAGTGAGCTGTTGGATACTGTTGCAAGTTTTTACAGTGTGTTGACATGGGCATGTGGCAACTGAGGGAGAGCATGGAAAACCTGAGGATTTGAGCCACCTTCTTCCCCAGAGGGAGTAGTAGCGGGTGAGTTTTAGCAAGGGCCCAAATGGAAGCGGCCACTAAGTGGAAGTGCTCTGTAGGAGTAACCTGGGATTCAATCCTGCTGCTTACAGGCATCAGTGACCTGGTGCTGGCATCCTCCTGCGATCAGGGCTTAAGCCTGGGCTCTTATCCATGGGTTTTGTATACTGTGCATGGCAGCCTGCAAGTAGGATATTGTGTTTTCAGCTCCCGGCTCTACGATCTGTTTTTCTGGTGTCCCTACTGCCCTGCATTTTGCCCAGTATGATTCTTTCTTGCCCAGTTTCAAAGCTCTAGAGTTCTGCAGCCAAGACAGGACTTTCTTGCTCTGCTGTGCTGGGGGTGGAAAGATATTCTGGGACAGTGGAGAAGACAACTGAGGTTAAAGTGCCACTTTGTTTATTTCCCAAATTAGCCACAAGGCTCATTTCAGTAAATGTCATTGTAAATGAGCAAATTAGACTGACTTCGTTGTTACCATGTTATTTTATATAATTAAGGTTCAGAAAGACTCTGGAGGTTTTCTTAGATAAGAAAGAAGTGGTGCAACATGACTACAATTTTTTTAGTGAAAATAAAATAAAACCTTGCCTTTTCATGACCTTGAAGTGTATTGTAATGAAAGTACTGAGTTGGGTACTTATCATAAACCCTTTAAGTGCAGAAAGTCTATCTCCTTCCTTTGCCTAAACAAGATTAAATCAAATAGGATTCTTTTTGAAGTTTTGCCTTGTACCTAAATTACAATTCCCTGGAAGACAGGGGCATGGGGGAAGAGGTGGACCAGGGTGGTGCTGGGTGCAGCAGGTTGCTGTTGGGCCAGTGGGAGATGGGGGCAGTGCTGGGGGAGGAGCCCTGAGTGTCCTGGTACAAAGCCGTGTGGTAGCAGAGAGAAAGACCACCACGGTGGCCTTCAATTGCTAACAAGGGGAAAGGAGAGAGACTGACACCTAAATAAAAGACAAATCTTTCTATACAGCAGTTGTTTGCTAGTCAGGAAGGCTGCTAAATCACGGCTTTAATTTAGAGAAAGAGCTGATGTATTTGAACACACAGTGAAACTAGAGAATCATGTAATCATGTTGTTACAAAGCTCAAGCCTTCTTCTGTCTGCTCTGTCACTTTTCTCTTGTGGATCATTTGAAAATGAGAGCCTGATTTCTCTTCTGGTACTGGAAAGGCAATCACACATGCCTGCACAAAGCCCCTTCGTGTGAGTCCATCCCCACAGGTCTGAGATGTGCTCCTCCCATCGCCTACTGACACTGGCAAAAGGAGCAGTGTCTTCTAATTCTCCTGTGAAGCAGCTGTTGCTGTACAAATAACAACATAATGACCACAGGAGGAAATTACTTGGCAGTGGAAGTTGGAACAAAACTACTGTTGATTAGCTTAGCTGCAGCCAGTCTGCTTTTTTCCACCTTTTGCTTTGATAAAAGTGGTTGGAACTATTACACCAAATAGAGGCATTTGTTGTAAAGACAAGTTGTCAGTAGCATAACTCTGCCCACACCATGCAAGCAGCATTTATAAAGTGTATGGGGGAAAGCTAGAAAACACAAGGAACTTGCATATCTGCTTGTTATGTACTGTGAGTTGAGTCTTCATCAAGCCTTTAAAGGAGCATCTCCTCAGAAAAAAAGCAAGTGTAACAAGTGTATGATGCCAGTGAAGGATAAATTCTTTATTGACTGAATCAGATTAGTTAATTTAGTTGTACCCAGAGTCCGTGAAAAGCTAGTGAAAAGGGAATCTTTGGATCAGGTTAAGAGAAGTGGAACAAAACCATGAAGAGGTTTTGATATGTCACAGCACCTTTGAATTAAACCAGATGTGATGACTAAATCAGAGTCCTTGGACTGACATGGAGGTTTCTTTTCTTGGCAGCAGAGACTTCTTTGTGCCTGGAAATCCTTAAAGATTATTGTTGGAGAAGTGTTTCTGAGAGATGAAAGGATATTTGTGCCTGCCCAACCTGCTGCAGAACTAACAACAAATGTAGGATTCAGTCTTGCCATAGCATTGCAGTGTTGCAGCTGTGATGATCCAACCTTAATGTATAAGCCTGGCAAATGACAGAGCAAAACATTCTTTATTTTAGATGAGATAGTATTACTGGGAAAAACAGATATATTTGGGGGAATGTGTACCTCTTTTTAGCGAAAACTATTTCAAAGGCCTTATGGAAGAGTTATGCACTCAAAACCATATCCAGTTTTTCCCAGTTCTACCTGCTGAACTAATAGAAGATATTCCTTGCCTTTGCACACCATATCTCCTTTTGTGACAGCAGTGTGATCTAAGGTACGGGATCTCTGCAATTTATCCTGTTTAGTTCTGCTCATCTTCTGTGATGAGGAGCAGCTGGAGCAGCCCATTGCTGCCCCACCTCTAATCTACCATGGAAGAAATGTCAGGTGAGTTAATAAATTATGGTGGGGAATAGGGGTTTTAGTAAAAAACTCACTGTTTTCTAGCTGTTCTGTCTTTTGTCACTCAACATAAAGCAAGTACTGGAATAGCTGCAAGGTTTTGGTAAAAGCTTAAAGCAGGAGGCACATTAAGGTAGTGAAAAGTCACTTTGGCATTATATCTCACTTTTATTTTTTCTTGCCTTTAGATAAGGAATAATCAAAGTGGAAAGAAGGAATTTAAGAAGGAATTTTATCTTGCCTCTTTATATTTTAATGTGTATTTTCTCTTTACTTGAAATAAATGGCTTTTGTTAATTCAGTCAGTGGTCAAACATCTAGAACTTTCAAGTCTAATTTAAGACAATAATCCTTGTGTCTGAAGACAAACACACCTGAATCCCAAATCTTTCTGGCCATGTCGTGAAAACAGTTTAGAAGTAAAAGTTTTGTAGGTATTTCCAGTCTTGGCCAAGTCTTTATTTCACACCCAAACCCCCTTTATTCTCTGTGGATGCTTTTCACTTTAGTGTATTCTAAAATACACAGCTTTTCCTTTTGTTCCATTTTTCACAGTCTTCCTCAGTGACTTATTTCTTTCTTCTTCTAAAGTGAAAAACCTGGGTGGAGAAAAAAAATTTGTAATTGCATGTGCTCATTAATCCCTGTGATTTCAATTATACACAGGGCAGGATAATTGTAGATTGAGCTCAAGGCTGGCTATACAGGTCTCATTGACTTTTAAAATATGTTTCTGACAAATGGTTTTAATTAGATTCAAGTGATGGGGTTGCTATTTTGGGTATGTAATCTTCACAAGGTATTTGTCCATGAAGATTCAAAAGAAAAAAAAAGTCTCTTTGAACTTTGAAGGAAGTTTTTATCACTGGAAAAAGCTGTCCTAAGAGTGGTCAGTGACACATTTTAAATATGCAGCTATGGTGTTTCTTAGTCATGATAATGTCAAATTCAGAAGCGCTTAGAAGTGATATTGAACTTGTGTTCTCTTTTACTAGCTCTGAAATCTTAGGCTAATGATTCACATTCATATATTTTAAACTAATGCAGATTTATGGGGCTTCAGGCACAAAGAGCCATATGCTTCCTCAAGCAGAGAGCCCGGAGTGAACAAGACACTTGAAAGACACTCCCCTATGTGCCCAACACATGCTTGCTTGCACAAAAGAAAAGATCCTTACGGGCTGCAGAGCACAAAGATCTGATCCATCACTCAGTGAAATCAGTGAGGATTTTCCTATTGATTTTAATCAGAGATAAATCAAGAAGAGGCATTTTGTCCAAACTGAAGAGCCGTGAGTGTGTTAAAACAAATCAGCTGAGGACCCTTATCCTGTTTTATTAAGAAATTCAGTAGAAAATGAAAGTTATCTCATTCCTTCTTGCAAAATATTTCAGAGAAAGGATAAACAGGCAATATTTAGCTGGAAAATTTGGAGGTATATAAATCTTTTCTGTTCTGTGAGTCTTGGGAACCTTTATCAAAGATGCTGCTGCCTGTGCAAACATCAACCAGGTCCAGGGGTGATGTTCCCACATGTGCCTCCCCTCAGCCCCTCCTTCTCTGGACTCCCTTTGCTGTTGATTGCTCTGAGCCATAGCAGCGACCAAGAACAAGAGAAGGCAATTTCATAGTGCCTCCCAGCAGGAATTTTGCACTAAAAATCTAGCTGCTACACTCTCATTCTCCATTACTATAATATTGCAGAAACGATGGAAGAGCCTTTTTTCTTAAATTACAAATCTCTAGTTGCAAAGGAATAAAGCCTGTGAAGAGAGCAATTTGGTGCTGAGGCAACTCCTTTCTATCCTCTGCTCAATAGCAACCTATTTAAAGATGGTTTGGATAAAGCGTTCGGCCTCTTTGGTTTTTGACAGAGACTCAGAGTTTGTTTGAAGGCTCTCTGTGTCAGCCCAGCACCTCAGCACGCATGCTGAGCTGAGGAACAAGGCGGTTCTGGTAACGGAAGGCTGTGTGTTACTCAGTAATCTGCTGTCCCATGCACGTACAGTTCAGCCCCCTAAAACTCCTCATGAATCACATTCTTGTTTATTTTCCACTCTCCCTTATTATTCACTGATTTCCTCAGTGCTGATGTTCATAATGGGAGGTTGTTCAGAAGGTCAAAATGCCTCTCGCTCGGTGCTTATTATTTCCCTTTTCCCTTTGCCACTAGGAAGCAAGGCTGTGATCAGTGGCAGAAAGGTTTCCTCATGTGTTTATATTTTTAAGTTAATTTTCATCTATGACTACAGCTAGAGTTAAAACCTATGAATATCTTGCTGGTTTTTTGTGTGTTGAAAAAAAGAAACAAAAAGCAACATATTTTATTGGATGTTCTTTCCACTGCCTTGCAAGAGAACATAATAATTTGCCATCCTAAAAAATTATTTTTTGTTCATGGTTTTTTAATTAGTTGAAGTATTTTTAATGACTTGTAGTGTATCACCTGCATTAAGAAATCATGGATATTTACAGTAGAGGGAGCAATAGCCCCACTACTGCTCTATTTCCCTTTGGCTGTCAGTTGCGTTAGAGCTTTATAGAGCAGACATATAGAGAAACAACAATTATCAAGATGAAATGATGTGTTCTTTTCTGTAGTAAAGTTTCCCTCGTGGTTCATACTAACTATTGAAATAATACTTTCTTTTGTAAAAAGCAGAAAATTTTGTTTATGGAGTCGTTTTACAATACAGCTGGATTAGTGGAACAGCAACACTGTTTCCACCTGAAGGAGATTTCCTTTTTCAATTGCTACCTTAAAATTATGCTCTTATCAGAATTTTAAATTATAATCAGCATATTTAGCACCTTTTTTTTTTGAGACTTGCAGAATGGTTTAAAACCTTCTGAGTGTTTTATGCTACCTGTGGTTAACAAGGCCCTTCTGGTGTTGCTATGGAAATTGTGAGGTTACAGTATGTGCAGGCCAGATCCTCTCCTTACTCAAATGGGAGTGGAAGAGGTGGTGGTGGTTCAGCATCTCTTTGTTCAACTACACTTCCCTTAAGCAGGAGGCAATCAGAAAAATTAGGAAATTTTTTGGGAAAAGGCATATTAACAGAGGATGTCGTAAGACTTCTATTCAGTGCAATGAGCCTTGCAGGCTATTTGTAGTATCAGCCTTCCCAGACTGGACTTTTAACTGCAGGTCAAATAAAAATCAATGCCATTACTGGGCAACCCATTTTCACTAATCCTCTGGGTGGTCACTTGAGAAAGATTTCTGTATAGTAAAATATATCTCCTTACATTAAAGAGCCTCTTGAAAAGGTGGAGGAGGAGGAGGATATACTTGGCATGGATGTGTCAGCTGAAGTTTTTGTGTGAGGATGCAGGGGCTGCACATCAGTGTAGGGTTTGAGCTGGTGCCTCTCCAGATGCACAGGTCTGGATGATGTAGCTGAGGACTGAAATGTGCCTCAATGTTGGTCTGAATTGCAGCTTCTGCCCCACCTTCACTTCAGTGCAATTACAAGAAGGATATTTCTCCTGTATGGTTGGGATTTTTTAATAGACTGCCTCCTCCAACACGCGGTGTCTTATGTAGGGCAGAGATGTGACACATCATGGGAATTGGTTCACGCTGGAGGAGTAATCTTAGGTGAAAATGAAGGGGTAAAGAATTTGGCCTGGAAGAAAGAAGGAAAGAAAGAAAATTTGATTTTTCCATGATAAAAATAGAAGGAAAAAAAAAAAGAAAGTTGGCAAATCAGGAATTTTCCTATGGGGAAATTTTGAAATTTTTCTTAAAATGTAATACTTAGGTTGAAACTTCCTAGTGAGTTCTGTTATTCAGGCTACAAATTCCTCCAAGCAAGGAACTATCTGCAAATATGGTCTATGTGGTAAGATAAGATCTGATCTTATTCTCTGGGTATTAAAGTAAAAATGAGACATCATAGGCAAGAAAAAAATGTAGGAATAGAGCTTTTCTCTGGTGGTCACTGACAATGAATAAATATTGATCTCAAGAGCGTTGTCTTTATGAAACTACTCTTCTTACCAGAAATGCACTTTATAGCCTCTTTGAAAAGGGATTAGAGGAAGGGAGGGAAAAAAGAAGGCTTATGGCTCAGATGATCCTTTTGCCATTCAAGATGAACTGTCAAAACATTGTCACTTATTGTCACTGACTCATTTAAAAAGCTGAATCACTAATGCATAAATGGCTCTTGTTCATAACATGATTTAAATGGAATGCCTCTGATTTAGTTTAGTTTAATTTGGACATCATACCATCTTTACAGAATCATGTTGGTGTCACTTCCATTTTCTTGTTAAAGGTTGCTCTTCAGCAATTCACAGCACCACCCTTTCATTTCACTTTGACAGCATTGCCTCCATACGTGCACACTGACAGTGGTTGGGGTATCACTGTTCTTTTGTAATTACATCATAATGTCTTGAAGCAATTAATATTACAATAATGTGTTACAAAAAATATACATGATGTGTGCATAGCAGTCTGTGCTGTAGCCCTTGTTAGGCTTGTACTGAAGTCTGTTTGCAGGCCTCCAGAGAGGGGTAGTTTGTAATAAATGCTTATACAATAATTAGCATTTCAGTACATTTCAGCAAAAGAAACCCCAAACTTTCTACCTTGTCATAATTAATTGCCTTTTTCTGTGTTAACTCAAAAAGAACTGACGCATTAAAGCTATTTTTAACCAAGAGGATGACCATAAGGTTGACAGTTTATGAACCAATTAACTCTCCACTTTTCTATAGCACTCCTTGAGCATCTCAGAGCGCTATAAACTGGAATGAGGATTCCTTGCCACTCCTGGGAGGCAAATAAGTATCACCATAACCATTTTACAGAAGTATGAAAGAGGTACAGAACTGTGAATTGCTTGATGTCGTTTTGCAAATCCGTAGCAGAATTGTTACAAGATCCAGAGATTCCTGTGCATGTGTGCAAATCACCCAGAGGCTTTATGTATGAAAATATGGTAGTATTTAAAATATTGTAAAGGGCAGAATACCTTTAAACCAAAACAAAAAACCCCAAATCTTTGTGTTCATGTTCAGTGCATTCCTCCTGACCAAAGCTACCCTGTTTCTCCCTTGCGTGCAGTGTGACTGGAAGGCAAAGGATCAGGAGGGAACCTGAGGGTCATCAAGCCCTGCCACTTACCTGACAACTCTGTCGCACGTTGTCAAGTTTTACTGATCAACCTCCAACTCTGTTTTTTATTTAGATACTTTGTCTTTCATTAAGATCATAGAGAAAAAGATGGGAAAATGAGATTTCTAGAAACAGGGGTAGAAAACTGCCTGTTGCAGGGAAAATGAAAGCACTGCCCTAAAGAATCAGAAACTACAAATAAGAGTCAAACCCTGCAGTTCTTCTCTGTTTGAAATCTTGGGGAAAGGCCAATGGCAATTTTGCTTTAGCTGAGAGTATTTCCAAAATGAATAAGGAAGTGACAGCCCTGGAACTCGAGCTGTCTTTCTGTTGACTCCTATGATAATTATACTGGACTCTGAAAACATGGGTGCCTTTTGTTGTGGAGTGAACAGAAAGCAACATCTGTTGGGTAGGCTCAGAAGGAGGTTTCTGAAACCTTTTAATGGATTGGTTTCTCAGAGACTGTGACAAACTCTTTGTCAGAGGGAGACTTCAGAGTTGACTCCTGTGAGGTTGAAAGTTCACAGCAGATTCTGAGTCAGTAGCTCCTCTGCCTGATGTTAGTGTCTGAAAATGTCCACCTACACTGTTATGGACAAAACCATAGCACAGCAGGGAGGCAGCTCCACGCCTTGGCACAGTGTGTCATTTCTTTAGGGATTTTTGAAATTACTTGGCACTTAACACCTACAGAACTGTAATGGGATTGGAGTGCCTAAATCTACTGGGTTCTTGGCACATTCCCAGCTTTCCTGGTGATGCTTTCCTTGTCTCCTCTATTCCATTTCATTTATCTCCTTCTCCCCATGGGTTTGCAGGAGATGGCAAGAGCTCCTAGGAGGAAGAAGAACATGTCAGCAAGCAGTAGCTTGCTTTGGTGCTCTTCCCAGGCACAAAGAGGACTAAAGCAAATGCAGCCACTGCTGGTGCACTGGGGATGTTCAGCTCCCTTGCACTGGAGGGGTTGAAGTCATCAGTCTCTATTTTAAGTGTATGCTGTTTTGTTAGCATACCATAAACCACAGAGAGTGTTACTGGGCCTGGAACAACAAACCACGGTGTCCCTGGTGAGGATGAGAAGTCCATCTAGCTTTTGTTTCCTTTAGGGACATATGTTGAAGTATTTGTCTAATGCTTTCATGGTTGTGTTTCTTGCACTACTAAATGTATCACAGCAAAATCCAATTCAATTTTAAGAATAATCACTTTGTAGTGTGGAGAATGTACCTTTCAATGTTCAGTAATGATCTAGAAGATTAATTGAATAATGAGGTGGTGAAACCAAGCAAGAAAGTATGGAGGACTGGGAGAGTGTCCTGAAGGATTTAATAAACTGGATGATTGGGCAATATGATGGCAAATGAAATTCAGAGAAGATAAATACATGATAATGCATTGGGGGAAATAATTTAAGCTGCTCCTGTGCACTGATGTATTCTGAATTAGCTGCAACTTCTCAACTGTAAGAACTTGGTGTTATTGAGGGTAGTGCAAGGTCTGATAACTGATGCAGAAGAAAGTAGTTGGGGAGATCCTGGACCACATTAGTACAGGGTGGAAGAATAATTTTCTGAACAATGTGCTTTACTGAAAGCACACAGAATGCTAAAATATTGATTTTAATTCAAGGAAAAGAAATGTCTCCTGACTAAACTTCCTAGGATTAGTTCTGGTTCCACAATCTAAATAGATGATGAGTTGTGCTGATAGTAGTATTTGAACCCTGGGTTTTCAGCAATAAAAACATGTTATACTGATCAGATGAACAGCATTTAGATGAAATTCAGTCTTCTTGATTTTAGAGGGGCTTTTAATTTCACCAGAGCAGGGAATTTACTCTAGTCCCACAGTTAAAGTCTGTAGTAGACTTAGGACACCTATGTAAACTACTGACTAAAACTAAATGCTGCTGTTGTCCCAGCGTTGCAGATACAGGGCATAGAAAATATATTTGGTCTAATAAGTTAGACAAGATAACACTCGTCGGTAAATAAAGAAAACTATTTAGTAGAGAACTTTAATCTTCATTGCCCAAATTAGTTTTAATTTGGTTTCTCAGACTTGAAAAATACATATATAAAAAGAAGTGTGTGTGAAACTTTCCTTTGGCCGGGGGAGAATCAGCACAAGTATGAGTGTATATCCACATGTACATAAGAGAAACAGGAGGGATGGCCTTGCAAAGAGATTAAAATAAAAGAATTGAAATGCCATTACATATAAACAAATGCAAAATCATGGATTTCAAACTATATTTGATTGTGTGAGTGGTAATAATGACTGCAGTGTTTATTTCTGTTGCCTAGAAAAGCCGCATATGTTTGCAATATTGACATTTGAATCTCAGATTCATTTGTCGTGTTCTGCTGTTCCATTTTATAACTGATGAAGAGATGTATCTTTGAGATAAAAGCTTCTCCTGGACTTGCAATTGGTTATTATTTAGCACTTGCAGAACGTCAGACTTGGGGAAGGGGTGGCTGGGTTTTGGGTGTCACTCCTATGAGCAAATAGGGACCAATGTAGCTGTTGCCCAGACTGTGCCAACTGGGATGAGTAGACAGAAGGGGAGGGGAATGTGTGTCCCTTGGGCACCAGAGTATCCTGCTATAGCACTACACCATCCACCATAACTGGGAATGTGGAAATTGCCTCTCTGCAAAAGATCCACCAAGACTTCTCATAGAAGGAAAATTCACCCTGAAGTAGTGTGTTGTGCAGCTGTAGATATAAGAGTATTTCACTGAACCATAACGAATTTAGCCTTTCCCTGAAGGCAAGAATACACTATAGCCCTGTTGCAGATAGGTTAATTATTATTTAGAGGGGTAATTGTTCTATTGCATGTCACAGTTCGCAGCATAAAGAAACCTTGGATTTGAATCTAAGAATTCTTACTCCCAATATTTGTTTCTATCTAATATATATTTATTGTTCTGGCTTTTGCATTGGAGTAGAAGTTGTTTTTTTCCTTTGGCTACATACCAGACTGAATATTGCTGAGCGTGTGCTGCATGTACACAGGTTCAGTTTTTCCAGTAGCCATAACTACTCAAGCTGCATTTCACTTTCAGGATACTTGGCTTGTCTTTAACCACCAACCATTTAAAACAAAAGTCTCTGAGGGAAAAAAAGAACCCAAACCCACAAAACATTTTCAAATATAGTCAAATATTGATTTGCCCCAGACAGCTCTACCAAGAAACGAAGTCCTGATGAAATGAGTTATGCTTTCTCTAATCACTGACAAGGTGGTGTACGAATATCTTTGTAGATTTGTGTCTGTGTTATATACCAGGTCTGCTGGTAAAACAGCCTGTTCTACCAGGACCAAAGAGGCTTGGTCCAAAGACACTGGATCTTGGTAGCCAGATGGCCTATGGCCTATAGCTCAGACTTCTTGCAGCTCTAGAGCATGGGCTGTCTAGTGCTGGCTATGAAATAAAGCATGCTAGCATAGCATAGCAAGGAATTAGTCTTTCCAGATGTTCACCAGAGCACAAGGAAGAGCTGACACGACACAGCTAAGGAAAGGAAGATGGTTGGTTCTTGTGTACACTTTCTAGATTCATTATATCAGTCAGAGTGATACAGAGAGCTTTTTTATAGCAGATATCAGTGTTCCTAAACAGATCCAGACGACCACTGAGGGTTTACCCTTTGAAGGAAGGCAATGCTTCAGCTCCAGCAGCTGTGAGGCATTATGTTTTCAAAGATATTCAGAATCATGTGTGGTCCTTAGGAATTTATAGCATAGCTTCCCTGGAGGTCAATTTTGATACCAGCCTCTATCAGACTGACAGATGGGGCTGTAGAAGTACCTGCCTTGAAGGCAGCTCTTCTGCAGAAAGTATGTCAGTCTTACCTGCTGTTATATAAATGACCTCCCTCTCAGAGCAAGTGTCACAGTGGTTAGGAACATATTGTTTTGAAAATAGTGTCTTCAGACACGGTCTTGCCTCTTCTGCAGAACAGTATCATCTGTGTTTTCCCATCTGGTTCCTAATTTCGTCTCCTTCTAAGCTGTCAGCACACCAGATCTGCACTTCTGCACGAATCTTGGTCCCATCAGCACTGGAACTAAAAATAAAAATATCAAAGTGGCAATTTGTACTGAAAACCCAAACTATACAAATCTACAGAGGCTCTTTCTTGAATGTTCTGCCGCTGAAGCATCTCTTTTAGGGTGAAAAACATTCATACTTGCAGTTGTTGGCATGGTCACAAACCTCATCAGGAATCTTCAATACACCATATGTACATTATCCTCCCTGCCTGGCTACATCTCCTTGTGAATGGTGGGAATCCATCTCTGACCTTTTAATGCATGGAAAGTGTAAGATACTATAAGCAAGATGTGGTGGCAGTAGAGACCTACTTTTAAAGTTCAGAGCTAAGCTGGGCTATGAGCTCTGAGAGATCTGAAGTACCACTGCAAGCAGTTAAGTGCCAGTTCTGGAGTCATTGCAGAGAGGAGTGGAAGGCTGGCCCTCACCCCAGGGGCTCTGCGAATCAAGAGGATGTGGCTGCTTGGACACATCTTCCTCCTTGTCTAGTTACGAGTCTGGTTGCAGTCACATATGCTTCTCTTGTATCCCCAGTATCCCAACACCTGCCCTCTGTCACACTTGCCTGTAGCAAGGAATACTGTGAGGAAGCTGGAGCTACTCTCTGTTCTTGTGAACCTCTGTGTATAGGCAGCAGTGAGAGGAGACTTGCTATTAGGCAGAAAAGAAAAAGCCAAAAGGACAATAAATGGAGGAGAATATCTGAAACCTTTCCAGCCATAGCTGTAAGCAAGGCTGAAAATATACCTGTGGAAAGCAACAGAAGAGGAATTGTGCTCAGCAGGACTCTCAAAGCTCTCTGGAGAGAAGTAGTTACTGGAAAGCAGGGAGACACTGAATAACTGAGCCCTGTTCATTGTGTCAGGAAGAGTGATGGCTGCCCCTGTGATCTACCTGCAAGAACTGCTGTGTGTGCTTTCAGGAGTGTGGATGAAAACTCAAAGTCACTGAATAACTCCAGTGCCTCAGATTTGGTCTCAGTAATTTATTGATTGCTGCCTTCAGAAACACTAATTCTATTTTTTTAAAATAAAACAAACCAAAACACCCCAAAATCCAAACTGCCACAAAAAACCCCACTGAGGGATATCTTCTAACAGTTCCTTGAGTGAGACTCCACAGATAAGAACTTATCCAAATCTGTTACATGAACAATACTGTGGTGTTCACTTGTAGGCAAAATAAAATCTATTTGCTTAACTTTATTCATTTAGGTAATTATTGAAAAAACATTTATCTTACTGTGGGGAGTCTGGTGTGAATATCACAATGTACATGTTCAGTGTTACAGCTATTGCAAAGCACTGAGCAGGATAAACAGGTACAGGGGCTGTGAGGTTTGCTGTCAGGATTTATGAGGAATGTATAGTGTACTTTGTAGTAAGGAGGTCTAGGGGATTTTGAAAGGTTTTCACCTGATTCAGTAAGAATGACTTAATCATTTGATGTCCTAAGGATACTTTTAATGTGTTAGGTAATTAAGTTTACTAGAGCTTCTTAGGGGAATCCAAAGCTTAAATATTATGGCACATTTAGAGATCCAATAACGTAGTTTTCTAATTTTTTGTAAAAAAAAAATAAACGGGGTTCACATTGGTTTTGGGTTTGCATATAACACCACTACTTTTGTCCCAGGAAGAAACTTCTTTCTCACACTAATTTATACTGGTGAAATGGAAAACAAGTTAGTATTTATGTCCAACCATGTGTGAAATTAGTATCCTACAAGTGCACTGAAATGAATGCTTGTGGTAATAAAGTAGTAGTCACTGTTTAATTTTAATGCATGCTTCACTTCAAAATTGGTTTTCTGAATAGCTACCATGTACATTTACATTCTTCCCCAAACACTTCAATATTTAATACTTCCTTTTTCTGTTCTAGTTCTGTAACTCTTTCTGCACTGGGCAGAACTTGCCTGGGAGGTTGCTTGGAGTTTAGGAGCTCATGTCAAATAAGTACTGCTCAGTATCGCTAAGAATCTGGCAAAATTTCAGGATCAGGATTAAATGTTTTCAGGAAACTTAGTTAGAATAAAATGTTCCAGCTTAACAGTGCTTAAGGCTCATGTTCTGTATGTACATAAAAGTACAGCATAGACTTGGCCGACACAAGCTTTTTTCAAGTCTGCTGTAGCAAACGGAACCTGGCTGAGGGATACCGCCTTTGTGATTAGATTTATTTATTTTATTTCATTAGTTAACAGAATCTGTGATCCATTAGCACTTATACGCAACTTATTTAACAAATGTATCCAAATAGTTGCCAGGGAGAAAAGGATTTTCCATCACTATTGGCTCTTCTAGATTCATATCTGTAAGCTTAACTGAGACCTGTAACTTCTTGGATGCATCAGCTGTTTTGCTTGCTGCTAATTCAGTTTAGCTTCTGTGGCCAGAGTAGCAAATGCAGTTCTGAAATTTATGGAAGACACATATTTGTCTGTCTACTGATGCTAGCAAACCTCTGTACTGCCACACTGATAAAAAAACTCTCTATTTTTAAAATTGTCTTGCTAATTGCTATCACTTTCTTCTGAGTGGAGTGATGTTTCTGCAGAGGAGTGATTATTGCTCAGCTTTCTGTCCAAGTTAGGGGAAATTTACATCCACTCTGAAAGCAGGAGTGTGGATAGCTACTGAGTAGACATTCCCACTTCAGCTGTGATCCAGAGAGGGGGGATAACAATAGTGGGGATGATCCTGGGACCAGGGCTTTGGCATGGAATTAGAGCTTGCTCCATGCCTGCCCAAACAGCTATTCTACATCTAAGCAAAGGATAGAGCTAAGCCACATGTGTAAATGTACATGTGGATGCTGCAAAGCCAACCTCGATGTGCACGTGCTGTCTGCTGAGCCAGAAATTATCTTTGGCATATATATGGGCATTTGAGCCTACGCATATGAAACGTGTTTTCTGCCTCCTCCATTCTGCCCTCGAGTCTTCTCTGAACACCCTGTTTCTGGGGACTTGCAGATTTTCCCTTGCAACATTCCTGATAGTCTAGAACGTGGTTGGAAACTTCCACCCCCTTGTGCCTGGTGCCATTTAAAAGCGTAGTAGTCTCAAGTCTAATACCTAAACATAGGTCTGAACGGGTCTCTGGGTGTGAGAAATTCTTCTCACATACCCCAGAATGTAGCTGCAAATAAATTATTAACAAGGCAGCCTTATGTGCTTTTAAGACTTATATTTTCCTCTTCTGCTATTCAGGTTTTCTCTTGATCCCACCTATTAACACTCTCTGTTTAGACGTTGCTGTGTCACTGAATGGGAGGCACTTTCTGCACAAGTAAGTCTCTGCAGCCCCTTGCAGACTGCAGCTCATCTGCTGAGCCTCCAGGGTGGTTTCTCTCCCTGCCCCTTTTGAATGACAGCCCTTGCCCCTCGTACTGTGTTTTGCAGCACTGGACTCCTGATCCTTTGTGCAGGACACCCATGTTGCATGCGCTTTCTCAGAGTGCTATTCTGTTTCCAGCAGTGCAACTGTCCTAGAGCCTTCAAATGCATTTCTTCTGTCTTGGATCTGCTCTCTTGGAAAGATGAATTTTGCTGATTTCTTGTTCAAATTCTTCTCCCTCCTCCCATCCTACAGCTTGCAAGCTCATGAGGTTTAGTTAAAAAGTGTTTCACTCAGATGCCACCTATTGCCATCCCACTGGAAAACTTGACTGTAGCAGAAGCCTTAAATCAAAAGCCTGTGTGACAGTTTCTGATCTTTGAGCGGCTTTAGGGGCTGTCAAAAAGAAAAACACTCGTACCTAGTTAAACTAAGTTGTGTGGTAAGAATTGAGGCATTTGTCAAGTAGAGCCATGCAAAAGATTAAAAAGCCGTGTCTGTCAGTGAAACTAGTGTATTTTGGCTTATGTAATTCTACAGGGGTTTTTTTGTGTTTTGTTTTTCAAGGAAACTGTAGGTGCCTTCAGCATTTTATCTAAAAAGTGAATTATACATTGCAGAAAGTATTTTATTCTTTATTTAACGGCTCTTCTTTGAACAACAAAAACTGTAAACTCCTTGCCAGGACTTGAACGGAAGTCATGGTGGTTCCCACTTGTTAATGATATTTTACAGTGACAACCCTGTTCTGCTTGCAGTGTTAATAAAAAATAGTAGCTCAGTGTCTGGGTTTGCACTAAAATTTACTGATAGCAGACTGTGGTACTCCCCACTCTGCATTGCCGTGGTGTGTGCAAATAAGAGGTGTGTGCAAAATGTGACAGCAGGACTAATGCTTCAATGATAATTCCATGAAAACTGTGAATATATTGTGCAGGGCTTCCCTGGCTGGTGGAGCTGCAAGCAGAGAAGAACAAACTTGGTGTGTCTTGCACAGCAGAGATGGGCAAGAAATATTCATGGCTAAGTCTTGACAGACCTTAATGAAACTCTATTCAAAAAAACTCTCCAAACACCTTTATTCTTTAAAAAGTGGAACTTCTCATTTGTTTTAAATTATGAGAGATTTGGGACCATTCTTGTTGCAATGACATTTTTCTGTGAAGAAAAAAATAATTTGTTTTCAGAAGATATTGGTATTTTATATGGTTAAATATGAGTGTCTTAGATGGTTTAATCATTACCCAGGAATCTGTGTAGGTATTGGGATGACAGGCCAGCTAAATGAACCACTCCCTCCCTCAGTATTTTCTAACACCTTTGATTGCAGGTTATACAGAAAAATGTGCTTTCTGTAGCCTATATGATTTCTACAGCTGGTGCTGCAGGCCACGCCTGCACTGTTCCTAATGAAAGGGGAATATAAATCTCTCCATCACTGACAACATTCATTCCCTTTGGAGGATGCTAAACCTTCCCTGCTTATGAGTAACCTCTGTCTAGCTTCTAAGGAGGCTCTACAATGCTTTAACTCTAAACCTCACCAGGTTGTAGCAAACCCTGAGTGGATTCAAAGTGCTTCATGAGGAAGCCACATTCTTCCCAGCTACCAAGACTTTAGCTCACACCCCTGAATGAACCTGGGGGAGAATGAGGGTTAAGGAGTGAATCTGAGTTGGGCTAGTGAGTATTCAGAGAGGAGATCTTGAGATGGGATTCAAAATGGTGCAGCTTCCTTAAGCCTGAAAGATGGAAAGCTTTTCTGCTTTGTGCTGTGATGTGGAAGAAGGGGGGAATGGTCACTGAAGAAAGTCTGGTGCTTGAAAGACTGATTGTAATCAGGTACTTGTACTGTGGTAATGTACTGTGGTAATGCCTCACTGCTGGCATGCCTGATGCTGAGGTGGTCCTGGAATCCTGGTTGTCCTAAGGAGGTGAGCTCAGACACAGCACAGGGGTCTACAATGAGCTTCAGCAGCCTGGACATAGCTTTTGTGTTGCTATTTTCTGCAGACAGTTGTGAAATGACCCTTTTTATCCATAAACATAGAAGCATAAATGGCTTCAGCTAAAACCAGCTGGAGTTAGGCATGGGAAATCACACTACATCAGAGATCAGGAGGGAGGGAATAAAGCAACCAGAGGGAAACTAAATGCTAGATGGATCTCTATAGGATGTTTGCCCTTTTCTGAGTCTCTGGGCATGACATATTCTGTTTCAATTCCAGTAGTAAACAGTAAGGTCAGAGAAGATGTGACTGAGATCTCTATGCTCATCCTGCCTGGTCATTACCATTTTGAAAGTTAAGTTTCTGCAGGGAAATCAAATGCAATATGCATCCAAATCCAGCCTTCCTCTCACTCAGCTCTATTGAGAAGAGATCAGGTGGAGGAAACTCATGCTCCTCTGGCATCTAAAGTAATCTGGGCTGAAACAGCCTTCTGCCAGGCTCAGCTGCTAACCTATGTCCAGATTGAGATCTGATCCAAACAGTGTCACTCATAAGCAGTTGGCTCTGACACTTGTGTTATTCCATGTATTTTCTGTCTTGGGATGCACTAGACTGATACATCTTTTGAAGTGCTCCAGTGAGTGTCTCTGTGGTGACCAGGTTCTCAGAGGTGTTTTGTCCTCAAGTCCCTTAAACATCAGAATTTTTCAGTGGCACAGGAGTGGTGACTGGACATTACTCCTACAGAATAACGATACAGAGTCCATGGGGATGTGCTGGCTAAAGGACTTCTATTCTTGAGAGTGATGGATGCGATTTTACAGCAAGGATGGGTTATCCAAGAGTAATAGAGCCAGAGGGGTGATAACACTAACAGTTGCTTTTTCTTCCTAATAGTAGAGGAAGCAAAGATGGAGAACTGTGAGGTGTGAGAGTAACACTCCTGTTTTACAACCGTGGTTTGAATAGGTGAAACAGCAACATTTCTCCTTAAGCAGGCTGCTCGTTTTAGAGCCGTTACGTGATTATAGAAGAATGAGGAGCTGGGGCAACTTCAAATAGGTGAACAGCAGAAGAAAGTGCCCAAATGGCAAACATCTGTCTTTCTGTCTATCTCTGCCTGTCTGTGCTTGAAATCTTGATAGCTGGGCTTAGGGAAGAATATTTAACTTGCAGCTTACAAAGTACAAGTATTCCTCACAGCACTCCTTTTGAGACGACACTTATTGTCCCAAACCACAAATACCGGAGTTACAGTAGAGAAATCAAAATCGTTTAGTGAGTTGAATCGGTGTCTGACCTGGGACCAGGGTCTTGGCTTTTCAAACTCCTTTTTGGCTCTCTAGTCACCTAGGATTATAGAGAACAAAATATGAAGGCATACCTGCAACAACATGCAGTTTCACTGATCGTTTCCAAAGCAATAGTGCCCTACAGCTCATGAACATTAAAAAAAAAAAAAAAAAAAAGAAAGAAAAGAAAACCAAAGAAGAATTTTTGTGTCTGTGTAACCACGGTAGCGTTCACTTTCGCTGCCCGAGTACCTGCCCAGCTGACAGCCGAGCGCCGCGCCGAGCCCCCGCGGCTGCTGCTCGCAGAGGAGACATGGCAGCGGTGCCGCCCGGGGATGCACAGCGACACGGCTGCGGAGCGCACAGCGGTAGGGAATAAAAAAACCCCCCTGCCGGCCCCCGTTGAGGTGTCTGTGCTCGCACCTGTGCCCGGCCCGCCCCGCCCGAGCGGCCGCGCCCCGCGGAGGGGCTGCCCCGGCGGGGGGGGCGCCGCGGCCGGGCCGGGCTGGCTCAGGAAGTGCCGGCAGGGGAGCGGCGGGGG
>NW_020884877.1:24483705-24730422 GCF_003945725.1 Corapipo altera
GCTCAGGAAGTGCCGGCAGGGGAGCGGCGGGGGCGGCCGCCGGGGGCCGGGCCGGGCCGGGCTGTCAGCGCGGCGAGGGGCAGCGGCGGCAGCGGGGGGAGCGGAGCGGAGCAGGTCGGAACAATAGCGGGCGGAGGGGAGGGGGCCGGCGGCGGCGGGGCTCGGCACCCGCACCCCGCCCTGGCCGCGCCGCCCAGCGCAGCCCAGCGCAGCCCGGGGGCAGCGCAGCCCAGCCCCGGGGCAGCCGCCCCGCAGGCACCGCGGAAGGGATGATCCGGGCGGCGCTCGGCTGGGCTCGCTGCTGAACGCGCCTCCATCCCTCCCTCCCTCCTCTTCTCCCTCCCTCTTTTTTTCTCTCTCTCTCGGCTCTCCTCCTCCCTAACTCACTGGATATTACCAGCCGCCGGGCTCGCTGCCGCCTCTCCCCCAGCCATGAATCCCGCCGAAGGGGCGGCGGAGGAAGGCGCTGTCCCTGACTCCGAGGTGGATGCTTTCTTCCGAACAGGTAGGGGAGCTGCGGGGAAGGGGCCGGAGCAACACCGGGCCCTGCCTCCGCCGCGGGATGCGGGGCTGGCGGCTGCGGCGCGGGCACCGCCGGCAGTGGAGTCGCGAGGAGGGGATGGAGGGGGTCCCTGCCTGCCTCTTCGCTTTGTCCTCTTCAGCCCCACGCGCGTCCGTGCCCCGGTCGCCTCTCCCGCCCCCGGGAGGATGCTACCGCGGGGCTGCGCTCCCACCGCCTCGGGAGAGGACCGGCCGGGCCCCCGCCCCAGGCAGGCACAAAAGCCCCGCGGGGATGCTCGGGGAGAGCTGCCGCGTTGTCACCCCCCGCAGGAGGCAGCGCCGGCTGGGCCCCGCCGGGCCCCCGCCCCGGGTGGCGGCACCACCCGGGTACCGGCCGGTGTTTGGGAGCGGAGCTGGCCGCCTGCCCTGCCCACCCCGCGCCAGCCGGGTGGAGCGCCGGGAGCTGCCCCTGCCGCCCTCGGGTGGGCAGTGAGGGCAGAGACGCCCCGGGCAGCGCTCGCCTGCAGCCCCGCTGCCGGCCGGGGAAGCTGACCCCGCGGGGAACGGCTCGCTAAGTATCTCAGGGCTGGGTGAGAGTCCTGTGTTTCACTCTCCCGTGTCAGAGGATGCTGAAGTGTAGCCAAGTGTAGCCGGGCTACGGCAGAGCGTGGTGTTGCTAATGAAGTGGTGGTTAATTAAATTCTATGGGCAATAGCTACATGCTGGGGTCCCCACTGCATCACCCATTTGTGGGGTGGTATTTGTGTGGGAGCCACCAGCGCAGTATCAGCATCTCAAGTGAAGCAACTTGTGGTTTGCATGACACACTCCCCTTCTCTCCCTCCCCTCCATCAAAATCTTAAAGAAGTATTGTAATCTTCTTGGTAGATTTTTAATTAAAAATTGTAAAGGATTAAATGCTTCTTTCACAAGGGCATTGACCCTTGTGGGTTAGGACTGACACTTATTGCCACAGCTGTTTGTCAAGACTCTGCTTTTCAGCTGTTTTCCTCCCTCTACCTGCTCATTAGCTACACATAGTGCTTTGAGCTCCACTTACCAAAAAGCGATTATGTAATCACCAAAACTTTAAAGAAGTAAAATCCTGAAGGCCTGCAGCAGCTCTCTGCTATGGTAGACTGCACCCCATTTATGTGAAAACCCTTTGATCTAGAGGATAAGTATAATAAGGTCTGGCTGTGTGTATCTTGTGATCCACAAGTCATTAAGCCATAGGATATTTGCTTGTTGATAGCCTACCTGGTTACAAGCTAATTTCCTAAGTCTCCACAATGACAGATTTGTTAGGGGAAAAAAAGAGAAAAATAATGCACCAATTTTCCTTTAAAAAAAACCCCTGTTAATTAAGGTTCCCCTCCACCTTTTTCCTCTCTCCCCTTCTTCACCTCAGGCTGAATCATTTCTCTGCAACACTGCCCTCTCAACATAAGCACGTTAGCAGAATTGAATTTGGAGAGAGTCAAACCTATCTAGCTTATATGAAAAAGATATTCCTAAATGAGGGGAAAAACACAGGGAGGCATATGGCTAGACATTTCTGCCAACCTGCCTCCTTCACCTGAAATTTCACCTGTAGATCCACGAATACACTTGTCACCTGCATTATACATTTAACATGGAGATTTCAGAGATTCTTCTAATACTTCTGCTTGAGGAAACAAAATCGCAGGAACCTGGGCTTGGAAGGGGGGCCTAGGCCACATCCTTGCAGTGAAGCATGTATGTGTAGGCTATCTCTGATGCTTGTCTCTACGTTAAGGTTCATCAAAGAAGATGGCAAAATTCAGGTTTCTGCACCATTATGTAGCATCTTGTGTCCAAAAAGATGATATAAAAAAAGCACTGAAGTTATTAGTAATTAATTTTGATTGTCATCGGTTAGAATGGCTGGGCATCATCTGAGAAATGGGGAAAGCACGAGAGCAGACACAACTTGTGTGAAATGAGACTGTTGGTTCTCTGCATTGTTTGGGCCCCCTTCTCTTCTGGGGTTTGTGTGCTGCTGTTGTGCCTGTCTGAAATTGGGTTAATGGATGGCTGAGAGAACAGCTCATGTGGGGCTTGGGAGAACAGTTGTAGCCAGGACACAACTGACTCTCCCACACCTCTCAGGCTGGCAATAACAACCCTGCCTGAGTAGGGACTGTGAGACAGGGTCTGATCTGTTAGACCTGCAGAAACCTGCATTGACTTAGCATCCCTTCGCCCTTGGTATTATCTTTTTTTTAATTCTTTGTCCTGACTTATATTCTGGTTTTGTAAAGCATATCCATTGTCTTACATGCCCTTGTACATTCACATCAAATAAAAAATGAATTTGTGTGGTTTAAAGATTAGCTGCTCTAGAAGCACATGCATATACTAAACAGCCTAAACTCTTCCCAAATTCACAGCTACCACATGGAAAAGCATGAACTCATTATTCTCCGTGAAAAAAACAAGGGTCCGAGTAACTAATATCTCTCTCTCAGAGGCTTTTAGCAAGCGGCTGGGCTTTGCACTGAGCCGGGAGGATCGATAGGCTGCTCCCTGGTACCGGCAGAGGAGGCTGATGCTGGGAGTGGCGCCGCACACAGAACAGCTCCCCCAGCAGCACCCAAACACTCGTGGTACCAGTCCCTTATCAGCGGCGACAATTGAGATAGCAGCTTTCTGAGCTGTACCTGGAAAGCCAAATTGAAACACCAGGTAATAAAGGAAGGTCTGTTCTGGTGCTTAACACTGATGAGAACTAGGAATGACTTTAGAAAAAGGGTGGATTTAACACCTGTGTGGTTGATGCTGGCAGTCAGTTAAACCTCCCTGGAGACAGACAGGACAGGGACTATTCTAATTTTCACCATCAGATATATGCAGAAGGAATTCAGGAATTCTTCTTTAGACAATCAATCCCGTGTAATTGGGATAAAAATTAACAGGCAGAGGGACTTGAAGGGCAGAAATTACTATTGCAGTCTCCAGCTCTGATTTCTAGGATAACACTGGCTGCTGAATTGCAGCAGTAATTTCTGTGTGATGTCTGTCGCTTCTGTTTGAGCTTATGTTTCAGTAAGAAACCAAATCTATGCCTAGGTATTCCTTATTAAGTTTCTTATGTCTATTTTGGTGACAGATAAAATATGAGCAAGTTCTCTGGAATTCTCAGTAGTCTATATTTAATGTGTACTGAGACTTCTATATTGCAAGGAACAGAATCCAAATACTTATTGTTTCAAACATAAAGTAAGTCACTTCGTAAAGTGCACAAATGATAGATATCCCTCGGATACAGGCACAGAGGGAAAGTTTTCACTTCCTGCCTAAGCTGCAGTAATTTATGCAATGTGTTTTGGAAACAGAGGTGAAACACATAAGGAAACCCTTTTCTAAAAGTTTAAATATTTACAGAGGTCAGAGACAGAACAATTTAGCAAACTACCAATTACTAACAAGAGTAATCATCAATATTTCTTATCCACTATCAGGTACAGTTTTATTTTCTAATTTATTTTTCTGGCACTTAAGTATAGCATTGATTGTGTCTGATACGAAGATGCCAACTTTGTCATTGATACTTCCCGTGTGTGAATTGAAAATTGATGTTGTTCCATCTCCTTTGAACGCGATGAATTATTCTGTTTGCTTTCTGCTTTTCATCTGGTTATACTTCTAGCATTGTTCATTTGTGCATGAGTGACTGGCAGTTCTGCTATTAAATAACTTTAAAATAATTGGCAGTGGCCAGGGTGTTTGATCAATAGATGTGCTTGAGATGATGTCTGCAGAGAAGTGCTCCTCGAGGTTGATGGACTTGAGTGTCTCCTCGTAGAGCAGGTAAATTGATTCAGTCGAGTTGTCACTGGGGGTGAGGTGTTCATGTGATGCCTGGCTTCCTCACCTCGAGACTTTTTAATTCATATGGCCTGGTCTGGCAACTTGTGCTGATAAAGGAGGCTCTGTTGCAGAAAACACTGTCAGGTCTTTCCTACCATTTGGAAAGCCCTTGTGTTCTTTGAAGTGATGCTGTTAATTAAAAGCTGTACCACTCTCTGGAGGCTTTGACCTCTGACCCTGTCAGGAATGTGAGTTTTGTTGTTTTCTTTCTTTATTGTCTAATGCAGGTGTTTTTTGTTTTGTTGAGTGATTGACATGGGGGAGGAGGACAGTTATCTCACTACATGTGGGGCCCCAGAAGCCTCTTGTCACTGGATACCCCAGTGCACGTGGAAGGCTGTGTGGCTCTGCCCTGCTGTTGTCCCATCTCCTCCACCTCAGGACTCTGAGGCAGCTCTGCGAGTCTGGGAATTCATGTATAGACATGGCAACAGACATAAAGGTGAATCAAGAAGTCTTGGTGAGATGGCTGTCCTCTTCCCCCTCTCACCATGCAGATGCTGCTCAGAAATGGGGCAGAACCTGCTGTTTTGTGGGGTCTTGTGACAAAAAATGGATGTTTTTTTGTCTGATGCTGAAAGGGCACAATTTAAATGAGTGATTTATATTCAGATAATAATTTCTTTCCTATACTACTTCCTTATTCCTCACTCAGAAGTACACAGGGCATCAGGGATGACATCTGATAGTTATTTACAATGTGTTTGTTCAGGATGAGATTGCATTGTGTTATAGGCCAGTAGAAAGATAATTATTGTGTTTGATATTAATTCAATTAATATTGAACAGAATTACTTCCAGAGAAAGGGGCCTTTCACACCTAGCTTCTGTTCGGAGTTCATGTGTATGGAAGTTCACAATCCCTGATTTCCAGGACAGGGTGCAATAGGAAACATAAGCCCAAAGCACAGACATTGGTGAAGAGCACAGGCACACAAAGCTCAATGTGGCACCTACAGAAGCTGTTGGTGGGGGCCTGTTGCCTGCGCTGTGTTTTGGGGTTGAAATTTGAAAGAAGAAAATTGTATTCTTGAAGTCATCAAAAAGGAACAAGCTTCCTAGTGTTTTTCGAGACTATTTTGCCTGTGGCCTTAGATGGCCATGCGTGTCTTGGGATGATGAGTGTCATGGATAGAAATGAGCATCCAACCTGGCCAGGTAGATACAACTGTTGCTGTTTCCTACCACCTGCCTCCCATACTGTATTTTTTATCAAGTCCCATAATAATAACCTACCAGGGAAACATGGGGTTTTAAAAATGGGTTTGGTGGGTTTTCCTCAGTGTAATTTCCAAGCACACCCCCATGTTAAGAGCCTGTTGGGGAGTCCTCTGGCTGGACAGGTGCTCTGGGCCTCTTGAAGGTTGGGAATGAAGTATTCTGTTGTTTCAGCTGCTGTGACCTTGTGGTCTTTGGGAAGGTCGATTATGGATGTCGAGCAGCTTTATTGCTCCATGGTGACATGTACCATACAGTACCCAGTGGTATTTTAAGTACTTCATAGTTACATCAAAGAAAATACTTATGGAGTATTAGGCCTTATAAACCCATAGTGCTGTGTCTTTTATGGCTGGAACTTAAAGTCATGAAATGACTTAGAGGTATTTGTGCTTTTGTTTGATTTGGACTGGTGTCCTGCTTTTAATATTTCTTTGGATAAACAACTCCCGTTTTACAGCCTTGCATGGCTCATGCGCCCTGTGTTTAACTGAAGGGACTTTGCCACTTGGGGAATTTTGCCTAGAGAATCTGGCAGGAATAACAGTGAATATTACAATATACGTTTTGCAAAAGAAAGCTGGATACGAAAAGTCAAGTATGATCGTCTGAATGGAGAACCTTAAAGTGTAAAGGGCTGTAAAAGAAAGAAGTCATAATATTTTAAATTATTTCTTTCCCACTCAGTTCTGGGATGGATTGTGTTACTGTTGTACAGATCCAGAGAACTTCAGAGGAATTGTTTGGGAGTTTTCACAGATATAACGGAAAACAGAACTTGGCCCAGACACTGCAGTGGCAATCATAAATCTAGGCTTAAGTCAGTCACCTGCGTGATATGTGGACTGCAGTGTGTTGAAATGGGATTTAGAGCATTTTGTGCTAAGAATAGAGTAACATTTCAGCAAAATATGTAAGTATTCGTGTTATATTTCAGATTTGGTCCAGAATGAACACTGTGTTTGAGTCCAGGGCAAACACTTTCCTCTGTTGTTAGTCTTTGCAAAGGTCGGTAACCTATGTGATTACTGTGGATTCATGTTAGTTTCAGTTGTTTTTCATTTATTTTATTTTTAACTATTCAGTGAAGGTTAAAAGGGGTATATTGAAACAATATATGTTCAGTGCTGGAGACTGTAATATCATTTAAAACATTTGTTGAAGTTTAAATAATTTCTGTTTCCTAATCAAGGGATTAGAGATAATTCTGTTTCTACTTTTAAATATAAACATAAATATTCATTTTGTTTGCTCATTTTCATTAACTAGTGCCTTGAATAAATTGTGGTTTATTGGGGTGCTTTGTGTCTTATCAACGTGTGGCTTTGTTACTAAAATCTAGGAGTGTTTTCTGTTTCTTTCAAATTATACAAGCTGAGAACATACAGGTACATAGGTCTAATTTGTTGCACTTCCACTTCAAGGCAACAAATTACCTTTAAAACTAAAAATGGAATTCCTTTTTTAGTAACCTTAATTATATGAACCAGCATTTCAGTTTCACTGATGGAACAAAACTACCATAATTAGGCAGCCTGTAGTTTTTAGTGTAAGGTCACATCATGCTTTGCTGAGAATAATAAGAGGAAATGATCTTCAATTTAACATCTCGGTGACTGGCAGACCAGCTGCTCTAGTAATTTCTTTTAGTGAAGTGGCCTTGGGAAAAAGGGTGAATGTGTGTTGTTTGTAAGAGAAATTAAATTAACCTTGTTGCATAATTGGTACCCACATAGACATGGTGGAGTTTTCAGGTTTTTAAAATACATTTTGGGGATTGGGTTGGGGGGGGAAAGTGGTGAAGGGGAAGGTGTGATATGTGGAATAAGCTGTGCTGAAGTGGCAGAAGACATGCCTTACCTTAAAATAACAATAAACAACATTACAAGGAAAGATTTGACACCAAGATGTTGCTGTCTTCTGGGGATTACGGGCATTTCTTTACCAGGTGAGTGCTTGGTGAAGCAGTAAAGGCAGTAGGTCAGGCATGCTCAGGTGCAACTGGGAGAGAGAGGGTGGTTTAATACCTGAAATCAGAATATATAGATATATATCTCAAAAAGAGCTTTGTATAGATTCACCCGGTAATATCGGCGCTGCTGGCACGGTTCCTGACTCCTGGAGCGTACTCTGGCGCTCCCGCTGTTTTAATGGCAACTGGCAGCCTACTTTGGGAGCAGCATCGTCAGCTGGAGACAATAGTGTCTGATTCTTGTTTGTCAGCCGGGACAATGGCCCTGCTGATGGGCTGCGGCGGAGGGGAGCGGGCTGCCTTTGTATGGCAGTGCCGGCATGGCAGATGGCTAATTGGACATGATAAACCACGGGGGCAATGGGGGAGAAAAAGGAGATCTGCGGGGATTATCGGCTTGTATCTCCCACACTAGGGAAGAAATGTATTTTAAAGATGTTATCAACTTTAGCGCTTTGCCATGAATATATCGTTCAGTAACGAAGGAGGACACCTATCTAAAGTCTTGCCTTAGCTGATGTGAAATTCACTTTATTATCTGGGAGGAAATCCCATTACTCTATGGCAAGGTAGGCAAACATGTGGCCCCCAGAGACGCTGGCGTGGCACTTAGGAAAATTAGCAGTGCATATTTTTCACCAGTCTTGTAAGTGAATGTCAAACTGTTGTACCAAACAGCATCCAAGCTGAAAACAAAAGAGCTTTGCCAGCTGTGTTCTTTAGGAGTGGAAAGTTATGATCTACCATAGCCTGTCTTGATATGAAGAGATGTCATTCAGTGTTGGAGCACTGAAAAGTTAAGCTCATTAATAAAGATGGAATTTCTGTATTTAAATGTATTTTATTAGACTTATAGAGTATACACTATGTAGCCAAAACCCGAGACTCTTGCACAAACAAACCTTTGCTTATTTAAAACAGCTTAGTGAAAAATGGAATTAAAGCCCCAAGGTTAGGTCCACAAAAATGATCAGAGAGGTTGGAAATGGATTCTGTGAGGAAAGGCTGAGAGAGCTGGGGTTCTTCAGCCTGGAGAAGAGAAGGCTCCAGGGATACTTTCTCATGGCCTTTCAATATTTAAAGTGGGCTTATAAAAAGATGAGTAGGGCCTGTTGTGATAAGACGAGGTGATGATTTATACTAAAAGAGAGTAGATTCAGACTAGAGATAAGGAAGAAATGTTTTAGGATTAGGGTGGTGAGAACACAAGCACAGATGGCTCAAAAAGGTGACAGATGCCTCCACCTCTGTAAACATTCAAGACCAGGTTGGACATGGCTCTGAATAACTGGATCTCTTGGAATATGTCCCTTCTCATGGCAGGGACCTTTAAAGGTCCCTTCTGATCCAAACTATTCTATGATTCTAAAGTATCCTAGATAGTTTTGCTACGAGATATATAGGCTTAGCTGATGGCTTTAGTGGCTCCAAGCTGTGGGCTGCGAGTCCAAAGCTGTGCCCACAGCCTGGTAGCAGAAATCAGAAGTTCATCCCACTGGATGCATTTTAATTCCTTGTTTGCTCCCTGCCACCCCCGTTAAACAGCAGGAGAAAGCACACCACAGCTTGGGGAGTAACTCCACAGAGGAGGTATGAGGAGTAAGGCTAAAGGGGTGTTTGTGTCCCGTGACTGGTGTTTGTTGCAGTGAGCTGCAGTCATCGCTGGCTTTAATTCCCTGCTTTGTAAAACGGTACCAAGTGCCTAGAATACTTTGCTATTTTAGTGTCTCTCATAATAATAATGTTATGGCATATAACAGATACATTTAAATTGTAGTAAAAATAAATCTGCAAGAGGTTAAAAATAATAGCTAGCAAGAAATAGGCAGTTCTCTGTGGAAGCAGATTTACTTTCGGTGGGAATATCTGGACTGTGTTTCTCTTCCACTGTTTACTACTGTCTTTTCCCACGACACGAGTATAGCGGAAACTCCAGACAAAAACTTTCACCGAGTTGCCTTTGGTTTCACAGGCCTTTCATGTGCTGTACCTGTCAGTCTGAGTAGCTTTTGAAGCTATAGATGCAGGAGACTATTCAAAGTATTCTGAGTGAATGCAAATAAAACTTTGAATTGGGCAGTCTTCTTATAGGGTCTGTGATATTGTCATGTTATGATGGTTCTTTACCAGGGTTTATTATTTGTATTATTGTCAGTCACTGATTAGTTCCTTCTGAAGCAGATGCCCTGGAAACACTGAACAAAAATATGGTCCTTACCATTGAGTGCTTATGATAAAAGCTGTCAAGCGGATTGTGAATTTCTTTACCATACTCATGTGTTCTTTGCTTTGTTTTTAAACATATCTGAAGGACAAGCCACAGGAGTTACAGAGTCTAACACTGGGTGTGGAGCAGAGGGAATGGCTGAGAATAAGGTACTAGCAGAAAAACAGGGAAGAAATGAGAAGCCTGTAGGGAAACTATGGAAGAGTGCCACAAAGTTACCTCACAGAGCACTTCAGAACTGGAGGGCACTTGGCTGAGAAAGGGATCAGAGTCTGCATCCTCTTTGGAAGGGAAGCAGGTGATGTCAGTATGGGAAAGGTCAGAAGCCAGAGGAAATCACAGAAATAAGACAATAAGATATTTGATTAGAGTTGTAGTTTTTGGGATAGAAAGCCAAAACTAGGGAGTTTTTTTAGAGAAAAAAATTGAAAGACTCTCTGGGTACACAGCGAAAGCAGGGAACAGGCAAAACCTGTGCACGTACCATGCTTAGGCTGAGGAAAGCAGCCGTAGGAGGTACTGCAAAGCACAGGAAAAATAACAAGGTTTTCTCTTCTAGGAGATGTCCCCTACCATTGAAGACTGTTATTATCACACTGTAGTCTTTTAATAGTGATGCACCAAATGCCTGTCTTGCTTTGATGCTGCGAAGAGGAGGCATTTCCGTATGAAGCAAAGACACAGAGCCAGAATCCTTGGGTGTTCTGCTTCACATTTAATGCATCTTGTTCACAGAAATATGTCATGAAGAGCCAACCTCCTTGGATTTGACTGCCACTGTTCACAGCAATTTAACTTTCCTGCTCTGCTTTTCTGTGCTGAGGCAGAGAGTTCAGGAGTGATGTTAATTGAGTCAGTCTGAAGCATTCAGATAAATTTAGTCTTAAGGAGCAAGTCAGACCTACCGGGTAAATAGTAATGATCTTGTGAGTTTGGAGGACTTAGATCTATGGTGTGCGAATCTCCAGTTAACAGCTTGCTCCTATTCAACTCAGTCCTGCTCAAAAGTTAGCTGGGGTGTTAAATAGGTCAGCTATCTCTTACAGGTGCCTGTTAGTCTGTAATCTGTCTGATGCTTCAGGTTAATTGTCAAATCCCTAATGAGATGGTCTTGAACTATTTGAGGCCAGGAGAAAGTTGTTAACACTGTCTCTGGTACTAAAACTGAGCAGAGGGGAAACCGTGTTGGTTGGATGAGTTTAGACCTATTGAAACTGATCCGTGTGGTAATGGGAGTCTGTAAAAATGACACTTCCCAACATGTAAGCGCGTATAATGGGAAAAGATTTTTTTATTTTTTTTTTTAAAGCTGTTTGACTTCCTCATTGAACTGTGCAGTAAGGTGTAACTAGCAGCTCAGATCTGGCTGCTGTGATAGGGACTAATTCCAGTATTTTTTCAGCTTCAACTCCATCATGTTTCAGCCTGGGAGCTTTATGATACTCATTTGCAATAGCCCAAAACCAATGACTGGTAGGTTCTTCTTTGGGTAGTCAAAGGACAAGTTTCTGTAGCATCCACCTCCAAAATCAGGAAGTGCTCAAGATGTGCACAATGAACAATAATTTCTTTGCTTGGCTCAGCTATCCTCAGCTCCCTTGGCGTGCAGTAGTAATGGAGATAACAGGAATTAGAAGTAATACACGGAATTAGTGCAGCATTTCAGAACATTTTAAGTGTCACAGCCTTTTTGTAGAATAGGGAAATCTCATCTATAAAAAGGGATAATCAGGCACAAAGCTGTAGTAAGCAGTTTTCTTGAGTTTGTATGGACTTTGTGTTCTTGAAAAACCTGTGTCCTGGGGGTGGAGCAAATCCTGACGAAGCTGCATGGCTTTACCTTCTGTTGGTAGGGCACAGGCCAGGAAAAGTACACCAATCCTTTTCTACTGTAGGATTGTCAAAAGTCATGGCTGAAGTGACAAGTGAAATGAGAGAGATGTGCAAACACTTGGCTCTTCTTAAACCACTTGATATGGGTGCCTATATATGGATGCAGGTGACCTACTTCAGACAGGTTATACATCTTGGCCTTAGTCCTGGAAATGAGATTAACACACCTTGCCTATGTCCACACCAAGAAGTCAAATGGTCTTAAGATTTTTATTACGCTGACCATATTTTTAAATATACGTAGGTCAGAACTACAGCTGGTATAAAAAATGGCCTGATGCCAGTGACAGCAGAGGAGCTACAGTAGTTTACACAGGCAGAAATTTTGGCCTGTGTTCAACTGTCAGACTCGTGTGGGGATGGGGCCAAAGAAGACTAGTAGCAGAGTAAGGATATTTCCAATTTAATGTGTTAAGACATCCAGATGATTTTGCTCATCACTGTGGTACCCAAGTGCTGACAAAATGAGGCACTTGGGCTCTGGGTCCGTTCTGCTCACTATTTGGTAAGGTCCCCTGTGCCCTTTTTGTAATGAGCATGCTGCTGTGAAAGTTAAATCTATTAAATGCTAAATGTAAGAGAGATTTAATGACATGCTATTAAAAAGTTCCACCTACCTAAGAATGCTTTGCTTTCCAGCCCAGGTTTGCTAATATATTCCATATTTCGCAGGGATCTCTCTGTGAAGAGGATGCTGTCAGGAGCCATTTACAGCTCCAATTCTGCTTTGTTGTCATTTGCAAGTGCCAAATTCCCTGTTGCTGCAGAAACAACCACTGTGCCAGGAAGTTTCTGCTGTGGATGTCTCTCATGGGCATGTTAGTTCCTTGGGGCACGGGAAGGTACCTCCTGACTGGTTCCACTCAGCCGAATTTAATAGAGCTATAACCATAGTATATGATTTCCTTTTCTTGGTCTCATTTTTCCTCATACTTTTTCCTCTTGGAATATATCTCTCAAATGTAAAACCTGTGTGTTGCTATTCCAAACAGGACCATTTGCTTAACATGGCATTATCCAGGGTAGAATGGCCTTCCGAAGAGCACTGAATGATTGCACACACCACCTGCGTTTACATGGGAAGAGTAATGCTCCCCATGTAACATGTGAATGAGGCAACTGCAAAGAGTTCTAATTAGGTGCTGCTCCAAAGAGTAATTTTCACACTGACAAGAAACAGACAGTCATGTTGCATCTTCCTTCGGGAATATATAGACAAAGGAAAGTTTCCTCTTTGGAAGTTATCTTTAGAGACAGAAGCTGTGGGAGGTGTAGTACAGGCAGTGATCACCAGCTTGAGGACTGTAGAGATTCGTGTGGGAGCTCTCTTCCCCCTGCAAATGCCTGCAGCAGGTTGACCTTGGCTGGTGCCCATCAGGCCATTCTCAGTAGGCAAGGGAGGAGAAAACAAGATGAGAAAAAACCTTTAGGGATCAAGGTAAAGGCAGATTAATAAAGAAAAAGCAAAGGTTGCATGTGGAAGGAAAGGAAAACCAAATATTTTCATCTCTACTTCCCATCAGCAGGCAATGTACAGCCACTTCCTGGGAAACAGGGCTTCAGTGTGCATAGCGGTTGGTTCAAAAGACAGGCATCATAAATAACAAATGACCCCCCTTCTTCCTCCTTTCTCTTACTGTTTATTGCTGAGCAGACATCATATGGTATGGAATACTCCTTTGGTTCATTTGGGTCAGCTGTCCTGGCTATGTCCCTTCTCAAGATCTTGCCCACCCCCAACCTACTGGAGAGAGAGGGAATGTTGGTGTTGTGAGCACTGCTCAGCAGTAGCCCAAACACTGGTGTGTTATCAACACCTTTCTAGTTAGCAGTACAAAGCACAGCACTGTGGGGGCTGCTGTGAGCCAGTGTGTGTGCCCTGGTGGCCAAGAAGGCCAGTGGCACCCTGGCTTGTGTCAGCAATAGTGTGTCCAGCAGGACCAGGGCAGTGACCGTCCCCCTGTGCTCGGCACTCTTGAGGCACCTCAAATCCTGTGTTCAGTTTTGGGCCCCTCACAACCAGAAAGACTTTGAGGTGCTGGAGCATGTCCAGAGAAGGGCAACAGAGCTGGGGAAGGGTCTGGAGTGCAAGTCTGATGAGAAGCAGCTGAGGGAGCTGAGGATGTTTAGCCTGGAGAAAAGGAGCCTTTGCTCTCTACAATGACCTGACAGGAGGTTGTAGCAAGGTGGGGGCTGGTGTCTTCTCCCAGGATGAGAGTAAATGGCCTCAAGTTGTAGCAGGAGAAGTTTAGATTAGATATTAGGAAAAATTTCTTCACTGAAAGGGTTGGAACAGGCTGCCCAGGGAAGTGGTGGAGTGATGACTTAAATCCCTGGCGGGATTTAAAAGATGTGTGGTTTGACACTTGAGGACATGATTTTGTGGTGAACGTGTTGGTGGTGCTAGGTTGATGGTTGAAATTTATGATCTTAGAGATCTTTTCCAAACTTCACAATTCTATGATTTTATGGGGAAAGTTAACTCCATCTCAGCCAGATCCAATTCTACTGCCCCTCCATTGCTCCTTAGTCCAGACCATAGCCCTTACTTTTTACTGGCTGCAGGTCCCCAGCAAAGTCTTTGTTTGGCTCATGTATACCTGGAAGATTTAAGAAGTAGAAAACCCATTCCCTGGCTCTGTTTTCTAGATGTCCCTAATCCAAATGGGCCTCCAACTTTTACTGAATGAGAGAGTGCTATAGGGGGAGTCTGATGTTCTTTTCCTCTTGTCCTGCTCCTCGGATGCACCATGACCTCAGTTTGCACACAAAATAGTTTTAACGTCAAGTGGTCAAGACAGAAACTTTTTACAGATTAAACTAAAAATCTTTAAACTAATAGGAGAGCGTGGAGGGCGCACTAAGGATGCCTAACTGGCAGGTGTGCAAAGAGCACAGGCAAACAAAGCAGGACTATGAGCTCTTTTTTTTTTTTTTTTTTTTTTTTTAATCTGACATTCAGTTACATTAACAGCTGCAGCTAATGACTTCTGAAGGGATCTCCTCTCCTGGCTTCCTTTTTGCACTTCAGTCTATGTATGTATTTTCCCTGAGAGCTGTTCCAGGAAATGCATTGAAACCTCTCTAGTTATTACTTTTCCTACTGGTGTGCAAACACCCTGCAAACGGTGGCTCAGGCAGGAGCCTGAAGCAGTTCAGTTTCAGAGGAAACCAACTGTAGCAATCTATTTTTAAAAGGTTATTTTGATGAATTGGATTTTATGACCTGATTTGAACTGCTGTTGAGCACCCACGTGTTATGCTGCTGCAGCCTGGACCCACAGGAGTGTCACTCTGTGTGCTGTTTTACCATTGGAATCCTGTTTGCTTTCTGTTTCAGACAGTAATAAATTATTCTCTTCATTCCCAATCCTGCTTGTCCTGTGTGTCGATAGTGGAAAACTGCAGATCTTTGGCTGAGGAAAGTAAAACTATATTTGTTACATTGCAGTTTCTTGGCTGTCCTGTTTCCCTTCAAGGAGTGGGAGTCTGGAGTTGGGGCTGTCACCTTTTATGAAACACTTTTACATTTCTTTTGATTATCTTAAAAATTACTTGAAAATCTTCTGTGACCAAAGAGTTTATGCAAGATTTTACATAAGATTCATCCTTAACTTTGCTATAGAGTTACAGATATAGCTACTGTATTAAGATGTTAAAACACCAAACATGCAAACCTCTCAACTACAGAAAAAGAAACTTGAACAACCTTGATCCAGAAAACCACAGGCAGTTGCAGCATCAGTCCCTGATGCCTCGTCTGGACAGATCTTTGCACAGCTCCTCTTACCGTCAGTGGCACGGGAGCTTTACAGTGGGATTTTGGTGGGCAACAGCCTGGGCTTGTACTTCGTTGTAGGAGGCATTCAGCATGTAGGAGTGAATATAAACCTTGTATTCAGTGTCTTGAAACTGTCTCAATATTTCTATTGTGTAATTCTACACAGTGTTTTAGTTGTGCTGAAGTAACTTGAGTTTATTCTCAATCCAGAAACAAATGGGAAAACTGTAATGGATGGTTTTGAATTAGGTATTGATGCCCAAGAAAGCTGTCTAAGTGACACACTTTTATACATGTATAAGTAAATGAATATGTTAATTTGGAAGTTTAGGACTTGTCATGGGGTTTTTTTTCATTCTGAAGTCCTGCTGGGACTCTTCTGACAACTGAGATTTTTAGATAGAAAACCTGCATGGATGAGTAGGTGCTGATGGCTCTGTTGTTGGCACTCATCCATTTGAGCCCCCAAGAGTCACTTAGATATTAAAAAGGCACTTTTTTTTAAGTTAAGACTTGAGGCTCATGGTTTTGAAGCTGTTGGTGCAACTAAGGCATTCCCGAAGCAATTTCTATAGAGAAAGGCTGCATTTCTACATCCTGGCCAGATTCCTCTTGATATAATTATGTTCTCTTGCTTTTCTACATTTCTACTCTGAGGTTATGCTTTGCAATGCTGGTGTGCATGAGTAGTTGCTGAATTTGACTGTATGAATTGCTGCACTTTAACGTTGAGAGGTAATTTGTATCTGTGATTCTTCCATAGTGCTTCAGGGTG
Source organism: Corapipo altera (assembly GCF_003945725.1). NCBI lineage: Eukaryota > Metazoa > Chordata > Aves > Passeriformes > Pipridae > Corapipo > Corapipo altera. The sequence continues at coordinate 24,499,967 of NW_020884877.1, forward strand.
AAGATCATATTATTCTTAACCCCTCTGCTGTTTTTGCATAACCTCCCTTCCTCTAGTCAAGGTAAAACAAACACTGTCCCTGGCAGCTCTGTGTCAGGAACAGCACACGCAGACACCGTGTCCAGGCACCCCATGCTTCCCGGCTGCTACCGAAGCCGTCCGGGAACACACGGGCTTCCCCTGCGTCACGCCCCAGCCTGCCTGCCTGAAGGAAACCTCCTTGGATCTTCGGCTCTTCCTGCCCAGCTGCGCGTGGCTCCAGCACGTCACAGCTCGCTGCTTCAGGCGGCAAAGTGCGCTGCCTTCTGCAGCACGACAGGAGCTGTAAAATGCTATTCCACAATGATGTTATTGTTATTAAAGAAGTTTATAAATTGTTAAGTACCACGTGTCGGTCAGACAGAACTTTCCTACTTATGCTGCTTGATAAGAGGCTTATGAGCGAACACCTGCTCTATGCAAAGATGGGGGAAGGCTCTGGGTGTCTCCAGTGTCCCAAATCAGTGGGTGCTTTTTCTGCTGCTGACTGGAGTTGAGTTCGCAACATCTCAGCCCTCTTCTGCTTCTTCATGTGTTGTGTTCATATAGTGTTAAATTAGGGTGCAGCAGCTGAATTATGAGCTCTTCTGACAAGAGCTCTTGATCTTCTGCATCTGTAACTTTCCCGAGGCTCCTGTAGGTAAAGCCTGGCATATTTTATCTGACAGACAGATTGAGACTGTTTACTCTCCTGGTGTCAGTGCATTTAGGTGCAGCCAGAAATGTTCATCCTAGAGTTGTAGGTATCCCCAAGTTATATTTACAAGCAGCAATGTTGCAATAGAAATGCCTCAGAAGTAAGGCATTAAGCAGGCATAAAGCAAGAAAGAGTGTTGCATCCCCATGAGGTGAAACAGTTGTGCCTTTTTGGGTGGGAACCATAATTTGTATATGGGAATCCAGGCTTTTAATTTTATGCATTTCACCTTTTCTGATCTCTTCGGGGTATGTGTCAGAACAGAAGGTTCCTCAATTATTCTTGTTCATCTTAAATATCAGTTATCCCCTTGCTGTGTAAACTGATCCATTGCAGAACAAGGATTTTTTTTTGCCTTGGAGTAATCCTAGGAGAAAAGATTGCTGCTGTGAAAAGCAAAGCCCTTGGTCTTGTTATTCTGTGTTCCTCTTGTCATCATTAAAACTCCTTGTGTTAGACCATGAGCAACCCACATCATCACCAGCTTTCCCTGCTGCTAGAGCCTGCAGTGAGACCATAATCCTGCATTTGCTATCACAGTGTCTTCCCATACAGCGTGATTTTACAAATCTAATATTGTGCTTTCTCTGCAGGAACAACAGTAACAACAAGCCAGGCTGCAAACAGCAATGTTAGCAGAAGCAAACATCTGACAGTGCTGGACAAACAGCAAGCTAATTTTCACCTTGGAGTATCAAGGTTGTAGATAAGTTTAGAAGATAATGTAAAATTCTGGAGATGAAGGTCCTACTTCTGCTATGGCCTACTGGATGACAATAAGCAGTTAGCATTGCTCAGTGCCTCAGTTTCCCTCTGAGAATTGGGTAATTGGCTGTGGATAAAAAGCTCTATAAAATAATAGCACTTAAAGCAGTGCATATAACAGTTATTAACAGAGAGTGCTGTCATCATCTCCGCTGCATAAATGTGAGGAACTGAGGCAGAAAATGGTTTGCCAAGAGCTATTGATGTAGCTGGGGCAAGAGTCCTCATTAGGCCCCCGGAGCCACCTGGCCAGCCTGCAGGCTTCGTGCTGCTCATCACCCTCCTGCCCGGCCCCAGAGTGCCCCGGCGCAGGGTGGATGCATGGAAGTTGGGTGTGTGGAGCAGAGTGAGGCTCATTCCTTTCACTGTTCCTGCTGAGTGAATTGGAAAAGTAATAAACAAAATCGTTTTTATCTAGGAAAAATGCTCTAGAGCCATCTGTTTTTAACAAGCATTTGCTAATAGTGCAAAGTATATGGGACAGCATTGTCCTAATTAGTTTTCTGTCAAAATTAACAGCCTTTGAGTTCAGTAGAAACAGATTTAGGCCAACATAGTGTCATTGAAAAATTCACAGAACTTTTTGCTCTGTGGTTTTGTATGAGTTGAAGCTTCAACATCATGGAACATCCTCTGAGCAGAGCTTTACTCTTCATTTAAAATGTTCTCGCTCTTTAAAAGTCTGCTCCTTAGTGTAATTTGAATCCATCTTATTTTAGGGTATATATTTAGTATCCAGCTGATTTTTTTTCCCTCTAAAGTTCTTGGATAGCAAGTCCACTAAGAAATCTCAGCATTGCCAAACCAGTTTAGGACATTTGGAACTTCAATTACCTGCTGAACTCTTAAAAAGTAATTTGGTAATGAAAGCAGTGAATGCATTCTGCAGTGTTTAAAGATTGCTTACAGAGATAAAATGGTTTTGGCTGCGTGTCAGATAAATACTTTTATGATGAAGCATATGTGCAACCAGTTTTTCTCCTTTTTTTGAATGAATCTGAAGAGCCTAATCCTCCAGAATATCCCCAAACAAATTTTGGATTACTAGACCCTCTGTTCTTAACTAAAGAGAAACATTTAGTATTTTGCACCTAAAGAGCATCTTTCATCTCTGGATCTTGATGTATTTTACAAAGCCAAATATGTTCAGTCTAACCAAACTTCTGTGAAACAAGAAAATATCATTCCCATTTTAGAGCTATGTTAGCCAGCAGGACATGATCTGACTCTCATGTTAGGCTGGTAGCAGAGATTGTTGGAAGATGATATGGGATGGAATGCCTAGGTAAGAAACTTGGGCAACAGATTCTTGGAGTCTTGCTGTTTTGACATTGACTTGAATGTGGTCCTGGTCACGAGCCTGATGGCTCTTGCAGTTGAACAAAAGAATGTGCAAAACTGTTTGTCTCCCACTCTGAGTTGTGGATTATATCTGCACGGGTTCCTTGGTGAGTTCTGGCCATGCCCGGGGAGCCAAACAAGGGTTCTGATGTGCATAACAGTGGCCAGCATAGAGGAAGAGAAAGATCTCAACCACCTTGTTACCATACAGATAACACCTGGAGTTTTGCTTGTGGGAGAGAAGCTTCTCAGCTCTTCCAGTGTGCTTCCATTTTAAAATTCACTTTTCTGGAGTTGGGTTGGCTGAAATAAATACACACTTAGCTCTAGTTTGAGAGGCGATTGAATTACTGTGAGATGCCTATCTCTGCATGTGGCTGTGTAGTATTAACAAGTCTATCCTAGTCACCCTAAAATGAAGAATTTAGTTGACAAATGAAGACCATTGGTACCAGAATGGTGGGGTTTCTTTTTTAATTGTGATAATGGAATCTGAAGCTGAGTACTGTTTCCTGTGAATCATATCCTAAATTTTTACACTCCATAGTTCATCTGTGACACTGAATGCAGCCTCATTTGCCATTTTTTTTTCCTGAACAGTGTCTACAGCTGTGGCCAGATGTGCTATTTGGCTTGCAGCTGAGCTGTGTTCGAAGGCTTTGAACCCGAGCCAGACTCAAAGTGGCTGGGCCCTGTCCCCACTGCTGCAGGGTTGGTGTCTGCAGGCGTAGCTGCACGTGCAGTCTTTCTCTAACCCAAATCAGTCAGAGTGATCTGGGTTAAAGAAAACCCTCCATGCTTTTAAATAGTAAGGCAACCTGGATCATTTTGACACAACCGGGTTAGGGAGCGACTGTGTACAGACATAGTGACAGATTGGAGGGGGCAGTAACAGCTCTGCCAAGCTGAGATGGGAGCTGGACCACAGGCCGAGCCCTGACTGTTGTCCTCGACAATAGTCTTGTTTATAGGAAATCATTAAATAGTCTAAGGGCTAAAAGTGCAGCTGATGTTTCCCAGGTTTGGCCTCTGATGAGCAGTTTGCAGCCCGATGCCACCTATTGTAGATGTACGTTCCTGCTCAAGGGAACATACTGGTAGTGGCTGGTTTTAAACCTACAGGCAATTTAAAGCAACTTCAAGGTTTTGCTAAACTGTACTGAAAAGAAGCTGCTACCCAGGCAGTATTTTCTGGATAACAGCAGTGTTTTTCAGATGTTTATGCACATGACTGACGTGTGTGTAGTCTTGACATGAGAGGTGCTCTGTGGGTTTTCACAGCATTCTAAATGTGCTAATAAGGGGCAGATATAGCAAGGCTTTCTGCAGAAACTGAGTGAAAACATTCGAGATTTTAGTTCAGAGGGGATAGTATGAAAATCTCTGTAACTTTGTCTTGGGCAAGTTTGTAAGTGTATGTGTTTGACACTGGACTTGACAGTGATCTCATTGATTTCTGCTGGGCTCAGACTCAATTACTCTGGTTTAGCATCTTTGCATGTGAGACCAGAGTTAGGCCTGCTGAGAGCATGGATACTTTTTCTTTCCCCTTAGGGAACCCATTGGCATTGGTTATGCAGGTCATGTCCACATGCTGTGACCTGTCTGCACAACAAGCCACCACTCTCTGTCACTTGTCATTAGATATTTCCAAGATACCCTCTTGGCTATATAAGAAGCATCTTTTCACCCTGTCTTCCCTTCCCAGGAGACACAATCCCCTTGTTCCCATAGCACACACACTGGGTGCTGTGGTCTAGCTCCCAACCAGGGCATTGTGTTCTTGCCATCATGGGACCTCTTTCAGTTTCTGGTGGAGGCAACAATAGGAGAATCCTGTTTTGGTGCATAGGCTCGTTCAGGAGAGTTGAGCATCCAAATAAACAAATGGAGGAAGTCCTGCTGCAGGGAGGTGTGTGTGCATGGTGGTGAAGAGAGCTGGCTGGGCCACTGGATGGGGAGCCCCCAAACACCAGGGCCCATGTCATCGACTTCAGTAATCCCATCTGGTGCGTGTTGCAGGTGTGTTGATGGTGACTTGTGACAGCTTCATGTCCTCTAGCCCTCAAGCTGACGACAACCGGAAAGAAAAGACTTTCCCTTGTTGGGAATTATTTCCAAATGCATTCGCAGGGCAAGGCAGTGTTTCCTCTGGCTGTCTTAGGTGAAGACTTGACCTCTCCTTCTTTCATGTCTCTTGACATTTATTTGTAACAAACAGACCTAGATGTTGCAGTATGTTTTTCTGGGTCATTGAATGCATTATATGCTTGTCCTTCAAAGAAGAAATACACTGTCTTTCATCTCAGCCCATCAGCTTGTTTTTGTTGGTTTTACTTTTGTTGTAATCTTTAAAACCCAGTCATTTTGCCAATAAGCATTATTCATATGAGAAGAAATAACTTGATTCATACTGGAAGCACAATGCCTCGTGCACACACACACACACAGGGCTGTAGCCTGAGGCAACAGCCACAAGTCCAACCCAAAGGGCCGACTCCACTGCTGTGCAGTCTGGGGAATTATTTATACCTGAAAGAGTGGGATGCAAAATCCCATGACAATGCTCAGCTATCAGTGGGGCTGAACTGTCCCAGAACACAGTGTGGTGGTTGCACTTGGCAAATTTAAAATTTCTCTTGTGTACATGCTCCCAGTCCAGGCTCTCCTGCTTGCTGTGCTATATAGAGAAACAAGTCTACATGCAGCCTACAGGCTGTCTTCAGCATTTCAGAAACCTCTGTGCATGACGGTTTATCAGCATATCTGGAAACGAGCTTGACTGACACAAACACACAGGAAAAGCTGCATCCCAGATGCTTTTGCTATGATTTCGTTGTGTTTTCTGGGAATACTTGGCATTTGTAGCAGTCTGTCTGGTCTCCTTCAAATCATATACCTGCCTGGAGGCTAGGACCCTGTGAGCTCATGGCTTGAGCTGGAATTGGCTACCTTCAACCTTAAACACCACTTTTCTGCAACAACTGTCTTTTATTTGTAGAATTTCTGTCCAATTTCATGGTATGCAGGCTGTTTCACTTACCATTTCCCATGCTTTTTCCACACTGTCTCTGCATCTCAGTGGTGCAATGGTCTCCACATAATCTCATCCTGAAAATTTTGGTGGTAACAATAAAAATGTCTATGTATATTGATGGTTCCAGGAGAAACCTCTTCAGCTTTTGTTGAAAAAAGAAAACCAGGTAATTTGACATGTTGGACAAAAAACACTAATAACTGAGAAAATTGTTTGAAAACTTGCCAGAAAATTAGAGTAGAAATCGTTAGCTCATGAGTGCTGTATGTTCTCCAACAAAAAGACTACATTTTCTCTGAGAACAAAGGACACCCTCCTTTCATTATTTTGCTGAGTCAAAGCCATATTTCATAGTGAAGAGAAAGTTTTGCTGGAAACTCCTTGTTCACCCCTGCTCCTCCAACTAGTTCATTAAGCATCTCCTAAAAACCCATTCTGTTAATTTCCATGTTTTAATATTTTTGTTTAAGATGTGTTTTGCTAATATATTAACAAACAAACAAGTAAGCCTACAACCTGCAGGTGCCAGAGTTAATGGAGCTGTCAGCTCTGTTACTGCCACAGTGATTGATGGGTGCTCTGATGGAGTGGCCTCTTCCCTCTCTTTCTGTCTTGTCTGCATGTTAATGTCTCCACTCACTGAATAATGATGCACTTTAACACAGATTTGTCTTATTTTTGTTTCTGAGTGCTGGCAGGGCTGAAGTTATGTCTGTGTTTCTCCAAAGTTGGAATAATTCAGCTGGAGGAATTTTACCTGGAATTGAGCATGCTCTCACGTTATGGGAGCACCAACCAGTCAAACCAGTTGCCATGTAGTATTTCAGTGAATCTGCAGATTTGTTACTAGGGGAAGATGAGGTCCATATCTCGGAGCTTATGGGATTGCTTGGATCTGCATGAGTGTGCCTGGCCTTTTAGCGTGGTTCCAGCACGACAGAGATGTGGGTTTGGGGATATGAGGAGGACAGACCGGAGTGGTTTTTGGCTTCTTGCAGGAGTTTTTCCAGGTAGCTCGTGGGGGAAACTTCTACAGATAGGGAGCAGACAGGGAGATCTACACCCATGTTGGACTTGGGTCTGCTCCTGAGCCAACTTGTGAGGACTGGTGGGGATGCAACCAGTAGAGTTGTATGTGATTCCCTTGTGGATGTGTTGGGTTATCCCTTATGTGATGGATGCACTTGACTTTTATGCTTTATGTACTGGCATCTGAAGCTCATGTAAACCTTCAGAAGCAATGTTTCTCTCTGTGGACACAATTCCTTGTGGAAAGATGTCCATAAGGATGATTTATTTTGACCCATGAACCACATATCTCAAATGTATGAATTGCCAGTATTTTGTAGAAATGTTTAAATCCAAGTGGTCCCAATGAATTTTAAATTTTTAAATGTTTCTATTGATAGTCAGTTAAGAAAACAGCCAAAAGAGTTTACTCCTCCCCCACCCCCCAAAAAAACCCCCCAACCCTAACTCTATACAACTACCTGAAAGCAGGTTGTAGCAAGACTGGAATCAGTCTCTTCTCCCAAGTAACGAGTGATAGGACAAGAGAAAATGATTTCAAGTTCCATCAGGGAAGGTTTAGATTGGATATTAGGGAAAATTTCCTCACCAAAAGGGTTGTCAAGCATTGGAACTGGCTGCCCTGGGAAGTGGTGGAGTCACCATCTCTGAAGGTGTTTAAAAGATGTGCAAATGTGTTGCTTAGGGACACAGTTTAGTGGTGGCCTTGGCAGTGCGGGGTCACCATTGGACTTGATCTTAAAGGTCTTTTTCAACCTAAGCAATTCTGTGATTTTATAATGCCTTTAAGAGTTTTTGTTTGTCACAAAGGTGGTCCAGATCACTATTTATTCACTTCTCTGTGGGATGAGAGCAGATAGGCTCCCTCATGCAATGCCCCTCCTGTTTATCCTATTCAATATTCCTGTTTCTGGTATAGGTATTTATGGTAGGGCCAGCTCAGCGTATTACTAAATTTCCAAGTCCTTGGTTACATTGTTAGTAAGAATAAATATTTTAAAAGACAAGGGCAATTTGGAGATCCTGGGTTAGGTGTAGCAATTTAAGCAGGAAAAGTCAATTGATACTCTGAATAGCATGTACCAAGACTAGTGATTTAGCAGTGTGGGAGGAACGGGGCTTCAGGGACCTCTGCCACCAATGTGTATGGTATAGTTTCAAAGATTGCAAAAAGACCTAAAGATATTTTGATCAACTACTGCCTGTGTGATTACAGTGTGTGAGGAGGGTGTATATAAGAAGTAGGAAAGGCAAGATTCCCACTAACAAAACATAGTGAGTTCCCTACATATTTTTATACATTTTAAAAAAATTGTATTTTGGGAGTCTGGTGGGTTAAGGAGGTCCCAGGGCTGCTGTCTGTGTAGGATACTTGGAAATCAGGAGATGTGAAGGGTAAGTAATTCTTTCAAGATTGCAATTCCCTTCTCCCTCCGTTATTTACTTCAAAGATTAGTCTTGAAATAAAAGAAAATCCCCCATTCCTGTTGACAAATATTGCAGAATATAGCATGAATAGATAGTGTATGTGTGGGAAAGCAGCAATTCACCCTGTAGCTGCAGTCAATTGGAAGTAATAAAGTAGCACAGTTCCAGAAGGACAACAGAGGCTGCAGTTTGCAAGCTCTGCTCCCTCCTGCTCTCCTGCAGTATTTATCCACCAAACTGTGCAGAGGGCTGTTAGTCACCAAGGCACTTGGGGATTTATCTCCCTTGCTGGCTTTGTTTCATTGAGGGGTATGGAGACTTCATCCCTTCATCAAGCTACTCTGGAGAGGTTTAGTGTTGCGAATACGCCAGTGCATGGTACAGCTGTCATATTCCTGCTGCTCGAGCAGAAATTTATGGCAAGGAAAGACAGATACATGTGGTGTTGGGTTATGAGACTGACATATTTGCTGTCATGTCTCATAGCAGTTTAGGTGAGATAAAGCTGTTTTTTGTTTATTTTGTCATGGAGTGCAAAACTTGAGCAGAAATAAGGGATATTAACAAATAAATGGAGCCTAATTTTCCTGTTGGTGTAAATTTGGAATTTCTCCACTGATTAGAGATAAATAAAAAAATCAAGCTCAGCTAAGTGACTCAGAAGCAGACAAGGTACCAGGCAGTGACAAGCACAACCTCCAGCATTCTGGGGATGGCATCCCAACACTCACTGGAGACAACGTGAGCAGTGCTCACCTGCAATGGGGTTATCACAACTTCACTGAAATTGTTTTCATGTGTGAATTGTTGTCTTCCTTGCAGCAGCTGTCAAAATCCTCCCTTGGGTATTGTCTCAGATTGGTCTGATCCTGCTGCAGGAGGCCACCCGAACCTGGGCCCCCTGAGAGTTTGTTACACGCCACTGATCACGTGAGATGTGCTCCACTACACTAAAATGAAGCAATTAGGGAAAAATGTGGAAACTGTGTTTTGAGCCAAGATTTTGAATAGTTGTTACTAACTTCTTAAATTTTCTGGAGCCTGCTGGTGGTTCTTAAAACTAGGACTGGTCCATGCTGCAGTGTCTTTTGTGGTGTTTTTTGGTTAGTATTTATGCTTTGAGGCCAAAGATGTGACTATTTGTGTCAGAAGCTCTTGCCTTAAGCAAACCAAGTAGTGAAATAAAGGTCAGAGTTTCCTTCTCCTCTTCTGTACCTTCACAGTAGGTCTGTACGCCCATAATCTGTCCACTGAATGTGATTTAGGATGTCTAAGAGGAAAAGGATATTTTCTTGTATATATGAGTTTATTTCTGTCTCTGAAGTAAAATGTGAAGAATTAAAAAGAAAAAATCCCTTCAATATGTAATTTCCTCCCTCACTTACTGTATATCCTTTGAAAAATGTAATTCCTATGACACTTGGATGTTTCAGTGAATTTGTTTGAAAAATGTCACAGGTGATTCCAAATACTTATTGCTTCCTTAGTGGAAAATCAGTGGACTTCTTGGCAACTGTCTTTTTTTTTATATTTCCTGTCTTCCTACATCATGGTCACACTTTCTTTTCTAATTCATTGTCCAGCTCTTTAGGAAAATAAATGAATCTAGGAAAGCTGAGTTTATTTTCTCTGTGCCTGGTTTGGGCATCATTCAGCCTTGCTCCTATTTGGACAGTTCCAGCTTTTTAACTTGTCTTCATATCCTCTCTGTTTCTCTGGGTGGATTGTGTTAAGCTCCTGGCGCTTCTTCACATGTTTCAGAATTGTCACAGCAGGGCTGGTCTGGATAGTGCAGCATAAAAGCATAGGCAGTTACTGGCCTTGCCCTGTGAGGGGGAAGAGAGAGAATTAAGACAAGTACTGCACAAGTACTCTGGAAAAGCAGCAGCCTTCAGCGGAACAGGAATATATCTGTGTTTGTGTGGCTTGCAGAACATGTGGAATATAAATCTGATTTATTCTAGGAGTTTTAGTTTCGCATTAAAAAGAAGTAAATTCAGATGTACTTTTTTTTTTTCATTGTTTGACTTGTCACATGGGCATGACCAGAACCATAGAGGGAACATTGACCTGGCTCTGGCTTAAAGCATCAGAAAAAGTGTATCCTTCAGGCTGGGATGATTCCTTCGGGATTGCTCAGAAGAGCTGGCAGTAGATACAGACCCATCTACCCTGGACATGACTTAGATGTGCACTTAGTGCAGGTTCTGCATTTACCACATTGCCAGGGTGGCACAATGTATTGCTACGAGCTGTCTTTTGTAACACTTAACTTCCTTCTGTAGAACTGCTGTCAGATGTGTTTTGGGTTTATTTCCCCTTTGTCTTACATATCTTTTTGTGTCCCAACAAAAAAGTTGCTCTGCGTATAGATCTTAAATAATACTGCTTTTCTGATACAGATACTCAGCCATCTGAAAAGGAGACCCACTCTGTTTTCGTCCAAGACAGATGTCCTAAAAAGGAAAAAATAAAACCCTCATGCTTGCTTTGAAAATCTTGACATTCACTCAGTCTTTTAGAAAACTGATTTCTTAATTGCCTTTGCCCACAGAGAAACTAGAAATTGAATGACTGCAATGCTCGCTTCTTTTTATTATTTGTATATTTCTGGTGCTTCACAAAGAATATTGATATTGGGAAAAAAAGCTTGAGCTGGTTTTTTTCCTTTTCACCTCTGAATTTGTCAACCTCTCTTGTTTAAAACCTGGTATTAAAATGTGCTGGAGATCTTTTGGTGCCCTTGGTTGTGATTTGGCATCAATTTATATTGTGCCTTGGGTGAGATATTTTGTTGTTGGTTTTCTGAAGGTTAATTTCTGCTTTACCTAGAGTATTCTCTCAGCTAATGCAGAAATTTATGGTTATCTATCTTTTATCCTTTAGAACAACAGGAGTTGATGACATTTGAACACCTTTAAAATATGAAACCTCATTGCTTCAGTCATTAGGCTGCTGAAGTGTACATATGCTGACAAATTCACTGTGTTGCTGAGCCTTTAGTAACTAATATTCTAAGTATCACCAGTTCACAAACAAGCAAACAAAATTCCCAAACCAGCACTACTGAGTATCTAAAGCAACCCAGTTGTTATAAGTATCAAATACTGCAATTTGTAAGCAACACATAAGGGTCTTGTCTTCTCCATCATTGTGAAAATTATTTTGATACTTGAGCTTTATGGATGCTTATGTTAAAAGATTCAGATTGCAGTTCCTAATATTAGATATATAAGTATATTTTCGACTTGGATATGAGTTGAGACTGCATTTTGGAAAAGAGCTGTAACGTAGCTCTCTTGGGCATCTGCAAATGAAGTAATTTGTCCAGGAATGTGAAATAGGTGTCTGAGATGGCTGTAGCTTTCAGAGTGTATGAGACGTATCACAATTTATACTGGTGTTTACCTGGAGCATCCTTATGTCCACGATGGGAGCTGTATGTCTATGAACATAGAGCAGCCTGTGGTGGTGCTCATGCAGTACAAACAACAAGGTAGTTTTGTCTGTTCTGAACAACCCAAGAGATAGAACTATTTCTGGTCTGATTCATTAACAGTGGCATGTTTGAGCTTCCACACCAAATAAGGCTGTGGTAGCAACTAAAGGTCAGTTTTCTGTGACTTTTGTTTTCCATGGTTGCTTTTATTGCTTAGTTTGGTGATTAGGTGCTCTGATAGAGTAGTTCACTTAATGTCTCAGACATGCAGCCTTGAGCAGAGAAAATCTGAGAAGGAAAAATATGTTTTCTCTAAACAGTGCAATTAGGAGCTTAGACTGATAAATGCAGCTCTGGCAAGTACTAAAGTGTGTCTTAGACTGTTTGTTTGGCCCCAATTTGTTCTTCATGGAGTGACTTCAACTAAAATGTCAATGCTGTAAAAGGTTATCACCCTTTAAAGAAGAAGCAAGACCTTTGTAGGTTATTAAACTGTTAGTTAGAATTCAGGTTCCTGACACCTCTAGTGTAGCTGTTTTCAGTAATCCTTCTTTCGGTTAAGTCAGTGAGAGCTTTGCCACTGCCTTTGGTAAGCTCAGACCACTCTGCAGCAGAGAGAAACTGAGATCAATGATTTACTGAACCAGACTGGTCTGTTCCAACCACCAAAATTTCCCTTTTCCTCTAGTCACCTGATCCTTTCTTCCATTGCTGTTCTAGCAGACATTAAAAGCAGTACTGTAGCAGCACTATTGGAGGCTTACTCAAATTCACATCTGTCTGCTGATGTAGCAAAGCTCTGTGCCCTGCTATCTGTGAGTTTTCCCCAAATTATGAAGTGTGCACATACAGAGAGGCTTCCCTCTGCCTCTCCCCAGGGCCATCTGGGCTTTGTTTATCTGTGTGTGAAATGGGGGATTTTATGTGGCCTCCCTGTTGCTGCACCGTCCTGATGCATGTGGAGTGAGCCAGCTTGCTCAGGAGATGATCTGGGTGTTGTGAGTCACAGCCCCAAGCACTGTGGCTGCACCAGGAAAGACAAGGCTCAGCATGTGCCCATGGGGTTCTGCTCTGTCCAGGACCAGCACCAGCCTCAACTGGTGCCAAGCTGCCCTCCAGACCTGGATCCTCCCAGTCCTGAGATCATGGTATCAACAATTGGGGTACTGATGGGAAGGCAGCTGAAATGTTTGAGCTGTATTTCATATTTAGTGGTCCAGTGAGCCTACATCTACTTCGTCCTTCATCCAGTTCCGTCCATTGCACTGTTGTGCCCCTACAAAATAACCTCTGGCAGTTTACATGAGCTGACTAATTGCTCCTGTCTGTAATTTTGCCTTCATACCAACTCACACAGTGCTTTTTAAACCGAGGACCAAAAAATAGAACTGAAGGTTACAAGAGGCCAGGCACGGAATGAGGGGCTGCTCATCTCTGTCCCTCTCATCAGATGTGCGGTGCTGCCCATCCTCCAGAGTGCCAGGGCTCAAAAAGCGTGTTCTTGCTCTGCAGTGCTTTCTCTCTCTGCTGCTCTGTACTGGACTTGGAGGCTGCAAAAGGAAAGTTAGAATTTAAATTTTAAATCACATTCCTACAAAGTGATGATATGGAAATATGGAAATGATATTTATTTGGTGGTTGTTTTTTGTTGACTGTGGCTTTTCTATGGTTTTTTTATGGGTGGTTTTTGTTGGGTTTGGTTGAGTTTTTTTTGTCCCCCCCCCCCTCTTAACAGTAAAAACCAGTTCTGTTTTTTCCAAATTCTTAAACTCCAGTCACACTTTCTTTGAAGCAGAGTATGATCCAAACTGGACTGCAAAGGCTATTTTTGCACAAGTTGCAAGGAGACCACATGCGGTCACAAAACTGATCTTACTTGAGATCATGCGATCTCACTTTACCCCACACCATCCCGAAATGTGAGATTTACATTGAGGCTGATAAGAGAAACTTCTTTCACTGGATTTCCTGCTTGGAAAGGAACTGCATATTTTGCTGACATGGTTTGATATTGCTGGAATTGTGAGAGAAGTTGGGCTGTTCCCAGGATCCCTGTTGTGGACCCTGCCAGCTCTGGGAGCCACCATGGATGGGGTTGGCAATGCTCTCTTGGGAGGGAGGATACGTGGTGCCAGGGCATGCAAACCGCTGTGGGGCCGAGGATCTTGGCATCACAGGGTCTGTGGCTCAGGAAAAGGCTGCCAAGCCACTAGGGCCCCATTTTGCTTTTGGAAGAAAACCAGGTTTTTAAATACTAAAATCCAGCATTAGGCAACAGCTTTTTTCTTCCCAGCTCTTGTTATTGCTGACCCAGAAGGAAGAGAACCATCCCAAATCCTCTTCTCTCAAAAGTTAACTATTCCTTGGATGTCTCCCATTTAATTATTTGTTTAATGTGGTCCTTAAATCCCAACAGAAGGAGATACAGCCCAGACAGTGTGAGAGAAGTCCGTTTAGTCTAAAACAATCTTTATGAGAACTTCCTTGGTTATTCCGTGAAAAATTTCTGCAAAAACTACCATGATTGCTTTTTAATTTTTAGGATCTGCTATGGTTATCAGACTGTTGCTGTGTCCCATTTAGGAAGCTGAGTGGAAAAGTGATATAAACATGCACTTTATGTGTGCAGGCTTATCGGGTACAGCTGAAAGATGAAGACTTTGGGCTGGCATCATCTCCCACTACAGAACTGTTTAATATCAGCCCAACAGGAGACATAACTGCATGCAGCAATACAGCAACACTCATTAAAACAGGGTGAAAATTATATATTGATTAAAAGTTTTGTCATATCCAAGAATGCAACAGATGGTTGATTTATAGGCAGGGAAAGGTTATTTGCTCTCATTTATTTGTGTATTTCAGCAATTCAAACATACCCAGTTGCAATACCTGGAGAACACGTGCAGTAATTAATAAGCTGACAAAGAAAAGAGGTGATGCTGTGGTGTCCTGTTAGCGCCCGTCACTACCAAAACACCGCTGAGCCCTGGCGAGTTAATTCATGGAACAGCTGTGAGACGTGGGGATTATTAGCATCTCTGTTTTGCAGATGGTACTGAAGCATGGAGAGGTGGATGAAATGCTAGGATTTGACAGTGGTGGGAGAATAGAAATGGATCCAATTTTCTCCTGCTTAACTTCAGAACCTCCTTTCTCCCACCACAGCCTCTTGTAATAAAATTTAGACCCTGTGTATGAATAGTCCAAGTTTTGCTTGAGCATTTTGTCTGATACTCTCTGAATAAGTAGTAAAGGAGGACAGGAAAAGACTTTCACAGAGCTGCAGCCTCTGAGGGGTTGCTAGCCTGTTAATGGGTTGGATTGCAACCAAGAAACCAGTGAGAAGCTGGTCGACCTGGCTCCCTTAAGCTCCCCCCTGTTGCCTCAAGCAAGCAAAAAGTTGCTGGCTGTGGAAGGTGAAATAACTCCACTGTCACCCATGCAGTAACCTCAGACAGGCTTGGCGGGGATAATGGTCAGAGAAGCTGCCTGAGTTTGATGGAATCGAGAACTGAAGGGAATATATCTGCCTGTTTTGGCAACAGAAAGATCATGGAATCATACCTGATATATGGATGCAGATCATAAGAACCTGAGCCTGCTTTGTTGGATTTCAAAGAAAACAGGAGAAACACTACAGTAATAATATTAACACTTATGAGCATCTGCCAGGCAGTCCAGAAAACCAGGTTTTGAGCACCAAGCCTTCATTCTGCTCCATTAACATCAGTGGCCTGCCCAGACTCCTCCAGGAGCTTACTCACCCCTTTGTCCTCCAAAGGAAAGTAGAACTCCTTGAGACCCTCACTGATAGTGAAGTTGTTACCCTTGTGGTTTGATGGCAAGTAGAGGTACTTGATTTATTTATTTATGGCAAATAATTTGAGGCCTCAATCAAATCTGGCTCTGTTGGTCATTCAGGTGGTATGTGACAGTCTACACCATCAAGTGTTGAGCTCACTAAATGGATGAGATGGGAAAGATGAAGGTGAACAGTTCACTAGGATAAGCTATACTCTGTGGTTGCATCTTTTAAAAACCCAAGGTGTTTGGGTAGTATCTGTATTTCCTGAATGCTGGCATTAGGAACACAAGGTTCTAAACAGTTGTTGTGTAGATAGGAGATAGTGAGCTCCAGAGAGCTACATGTTAGTCTTGAGAAATAAAAACTTAGCTTTTAGGGAATAACAAGTTGGATGTCCCCTTAAGCTTGTCTGGCTCATATTTGGTGCATATGAGTGAGGTTCTGAGATTCCTCTTAAAGCCATTGTCTTCACCCATCCCTCAAGATGACACCACTGAGGTTTCCCTCACTTTTCTTTCCTTTTCTTTGTTGCCTTGTAGGGAGTTTCTCTGTATCCTGAGCACATCTGTCCTTTCTAACAGTCATAGCTTTGGAGGTCTTTAACAGTTGAAGATCACCTACATGTCTAAAGAGCTGGGATTGAAACTCTCCAAATTTTAATTTCAGATTGCTCTTTTAGAGAGTGATGGATGAAATTTCTTGTTCACTATTGCACTGGTGCATAATTCTAAAAACAAGGTGAGGGAGATACCCACTTTTTTGTTTTTCTGTGTGTATAATAAACTTAATACTCAGTTTGTCAACTCCCAGCTTCAATTTTTAATTTAGAGTTAGTCAAAGTGCAGTTTGTTCAGCAGCCTCATTAGGCATTTATGTTTATAACTGCTGATTTAAACAGATTCAGCTTGCAAAGGGCCTCAGAAATCTTCAAAGAATATTTACTAAAGGTCCAAGACAACACAGTTCTTCTAATTGTATCCTAAATTCAGCAGGGACGTTATGCTGCTGGTTTCATGCTAAAATGATTATTTATATTCAACAAAAGAGACACTTCCATTTGCACATCTGTCAGTTCTTGCAGAGCACAGTTGTTTTCTCAGAATATTTCTTACCTGCACACTAGTAATTAAACAAATAAATAAACAAATGACTTGTAAAATGGGCTGAGAAATTGAATTTCTCTAAAAATACAGGGAATGCCAAGCCAGCTTGTGTGTGGGCTAGATGGTTATACCAGGTGGTGTAGAGGTCTAAATGGCAGTTTATCAGATCCTTTAAAATGACATAAAAAAAAGCTACTCTTCTGATCATAATTCTGGAGAAATAGTGTTGCCTAGAGAATAAGTTTTATAGCACTTTTTTAGTCTTAGTAAGCTGTAGCTAAAAGTAGGAAATATATGAAGACTGGAAGTGAAAGTCTTACATTTTGGTCTAATTTTAGGTAAGGAGACACATTTTGTGGATTTAAAAAATGGAAATTTCTTGCTGAGTAAACCCAGGCTCTCCAGCCCCACATTTTATTCTCTTTCAATGCTGCTCATCTATAATGAATCCAGTTTTATCAGGTAAAGTACTGAGTGATATATTAGAGCCACATTTACTGCTCTGGGGATTAAAATCACATAACAGCGCAAAGCTGAAGGGAGTGCACTTTCAATGAGTATGTGTATCTAAGCAGGGAAAAGCAGCTTTCTGTCATCCTAGAATTGATACAAACCAGCTTAGTCACATTGAGGAATCACTACAAGAAGTACAAACCCAATTTTGAATGCACTTCTTTGTTCACTGTGTTGGAAAGTACAAAGGTCAAGTTAACCAAGGGACATCATGAGATGATACAGAAAAGATATACAGTAGGAGAAAATAATTGAAAACGAGTACCCATTTACTTGTTCCCATACACTTCATAGGTGGTAAGAGAGGGATGGAGTAATGTCATTAATGCATTGTCACCATTGCTGTGACTGAGATCCATTCATACAGTGTTGTGTTGAAGCATATAGCTTTTAAATCAAAACAGCACAATTCCCACCACCACCAACTCTGCAGCTAGTTCAAGCAGATGCATTTGTACTGTGTTTCGGAATTCCAGGTTTTAGCAAGAGAAAGTCCTTATTGTGCTGACTTTTCCTTATTTTGGTGTTATAAGTGAAATAATGTCATGTAGCCCACGAGAATGATGTGACAGAGTCTTCTGCCTGATTTGCAAACGTAGAGTTTTTTATCACGTCTTGCATCTTCTGACCTGAGTAGGAAGGTCTTTGTCAAGTCCCACTGAACATTGGAAAGATGTGGTGCTCACCCAGTAATGACTTAAACCAGAGAGGGGATACTAGGAGGAGTTGTCTCAAACCTGAGAATTTTCCCTCCTTTTACTGGGAAAGCTCAAAAAGCTCTTAGTGAGTCTTTGGAGACATTTGAAGGCAAACATCAGGGTGATACCTGCCCTGGGAAACCAGCAAGGGATGTTTCAGGTGATGGGATGCATCTCAAGGAAAGCAGAGCAGCATCTGAAGCGTGTTGCTTGATGATGACTTTGGCACACTGCATACTTGACAGTCCCAATAGGCATCTTTTGAAAATTGGTCCTTTCAGTAGTTATTTTGTGTAAAGGTATAGACAGGGTTAGCTTGTCAGGATTTTACATGTGTTTCTCATAAGCTCCATGTGCAAGTATCTAAGTAACAGTTTACAACTTAGCAATGTGTGAGAATGGAAAATATTATTTTTGTTGTATTATTGGCTGGATGACTGAAGTTTCTCATAAAGGATCCAGTGCTTCTGAGGTGCCTGTGTCGGAAATGGATATATCTCGTGGCTCAGGACTGACTGCATCCCACACTCTGTAGGAATTTGAAATTTCCATAGGAACTGAAATGCTGTATGTCATTCAAGCTAGACAATTTTTGGCCTTTTGAAAGTTTTCAGTGTACACAGGCTGGGTGTGATCTTGCTCTTGTTAAAGCTAATGGGAGCTTTGCCATCAACTTAATAGGAGTAGGAAAGAATCTGTCACAAGCTATGCCTATCCAAGCCATGGATTATTTTGCACAAGTCAAGGTCTTTGCTTTAGTTGCCTTTTTTTCTTATTGCTAGGTTTTTCTTTATTATTTTTATTCTGAGTGTACCCAGAGACCATGACTGAGCTTTACTGTGCTGTGCACTGTACGAACAGGTTCCTGGAGGGGAAACCTGCCACAAAGAGCTTGCAATGTAAACAGGAAGATAAGGGGAAGCTGGCAGGCAAAGAAAGAGGGATGTGCAGAAAGAATACAGGATAAAACTTTCTTGGAGTGGCGGGCAAGGATGAGGAGTGCAGCCAAGTCTCTTTAATCCAGGTTCAGTGCTCCCAAGTGCACTATTCTATTCTGTGCTGGAGTAATTTTGGATCAATTCTGATGGGATTGAAGGAATTTTCAAACTGATTTCAGCTGGAGCACTATCTGCCCCTTGCTGTCAGAGGGCAGCAGGAGGAGGAACAGAGTTTTGTGTGTTGGGGAACTACAGTACCTGTTATCATGGGGAGTAGAAGCCACTTACACCATTTCTGTTTGGCTTACCTGCTTCTGTGAATAACAGTTTGCCTTCTCAGGAAAGCTGTCCTGATGCTGAATGATTCAATGTGCTGTGGCACGAACTGCTAATAAGATAATCACAATTAATTGGTGTTTTTCTTACTGGCATTTCAGAAATACCTGAGATCCTTGTTAAAACAGGAGTGAAGTAAGTCTCCTGGATTTAAAATGTACCATTATAGTCACTTGTTTCACATGGGCTGGTTTATTCCTTGAAACTGTCTTCACCTGTTGAAAAAAGGAATTAGGAAAGCTTCACAAGTTCTAGATTTGTCTCAATGAAATCATCTAGTCTCTTCAGGGCAATATTCCAGTCTTTTTCTGACTACAGGGCAAACATGGTATCTGTTTAGCACAGGAGAACATGAATTTTAACTGTGAGCAACGACTACATTGCCCACACAGGTATATTTATTTTAAATATCTTGGTATCGAACTTTATGCCAAGATAAAAATCGTTTTCTGTTTTCCAAGGTCTAGAAATGGCTGAAAACTCACTTCCCAAGTGGATGCTGGGGGACATTTTTGTGCTAAATTTAGAGTGAAATTAAGTCACTGTTGCAATAAGAAAGATTACATCCTAATCTGGTTCCTCCCTGTAGCAAAAGCCACCAACATGTACAGCATGACAAGTTGGCTCTTGCTGTCAGGAGCTTTCTTCTGTATGTGATACTATTTGAGAAGTAGAATGCTATGGTGTATTTAAGGGCTGTGTTGTAAAATGCATATGCATGGGGGGGCTAAAATTAAGGTTGCCTGGGTAACCTTAATTCTGGTATTTCCTGATTTTTGAATGCTATTTTGCGCAACCTTCTCATTGACTCAAAGTGGTGCTTGCACTGTGTGCTATTTATATGCACATGGTATAAACAAAAATAAATGTTTTGTAATGTTAGTGGTGAACTTCAGCGAGTTATTTGTTCTTTGTGCTGGAGTTGTTTTGTCTTTTGGGTTTGTTTTTGAACATTTTTAACAGTTAATGTTATGGATTTTGTCCTTTGCATACTCAAGACAGCTCTTTTCAATTGAACCTGGCTGTGTGGGGGTGAATCAGGAAAGATTTTTGCTCAAGTGATTTCTATTTCCTTTGGGACTTTTCTCCCTGTTTTGCAGTAGTTCTGGATACAGCTTTTCAATGAGTAATATGTTTCCCCTACAGTTTCACTTAACTAGAGAGATCAGGATGGAAAACATAGCATCCAATGAAAGTGATGTAATCTCCAAGGGAAAAGTTTCTTCAGCCTGCTATATGTAGAAATTACGTTTCTTTTTAGCAGGTCTCCTGGATCAAGCTGTTTTGTACTTCTAGAAGGGAGTGACTGCATCCAAATGGATTTTCTCCAAAGTAAAATGTTCTCCTTTTTTTTGGCTGTGCTTTTAATAGCAAAAGTTGCTTTAGCTCTCATCAATTTCTAAAAAAGCAGAACAGTGAAGTTCACTGAGTCATCTGAAAATGTAGCTGATAGGTAATCTTAAAAGTTGAACTGAGGAAGCAGTGACTGGAGTGTAACCCATGATGTATGGGGAACTGGAGGAAGTAAAGATGAATGAAGTGTTTTATTGGAGGTGGGAGCAGGAAGGAAGCAGGTGGGCAGAGCCAACTCTAAATCAGATAGCTGTAAATATGGTGCAGGTTATTTTTAATATTATGTCTCTCTTTCTTCTAATGTTGGGGAAAGTATTTTGGTTTCCTGAGGCCTGACAATTGAACAGTGAAACAAATGTTGTTCTGCCATGACTGATGGTGAAATCAGAGTTGCAAGATAAATAAGGGAAGAACCAGGTTAGTAATTAATTCATCTTGAGTATCAAACTCAGTAAATCTCATTGCCCTTTTGAAAATGAGGAATGAGGGCAGGTAAACACCTTCCCAAAGGTGTGGAGGGGTGCAGTGCTGGGGTAACACCTCCATCACCAAGTTAATGGCTTTCAGCAGTACTGTGTCCAACCCACTAGACATGACCTCTTTCTAAAAATGTTTGCTTGCACTGTGATTTAAAATTAGCATTCCACCCCGGCACATCACATGGTTTTCTAGCAGGGGTAGAGTGAATAAGAGTGTTCAGGACACTCCCAATATCAGCTGTTTTAATCTAAGTACTAAGGAGGAGTTCAGTGTCCTTCAGACCTGCTTTCTAGGCTGGAACATGCTGTTCCTTTCTCCCATCCTGAGCTTTACAACATGCTTTGGGCCAAATTGTCTGCTGCAGTAAACACCCAGAGTTCCATTTGAGTTCATACAATCCCAGACAGGTCTTCTTCCCAGTGGGGGCTGGGGGAGGGTGGGGAGTATTGTATTGTAACTTCCCTGCAATCACAGGGAGTTTGAAGTTAAAGAGACATTTAAAATAAATCACTATACTATAACATGAAATGCACAATTAAATCAGTCAAATAATCTACTTTATACTAATGCCCTGCAATAATGCTAAATGTGTGATTAAGGCATTTTAGTGGTTGTGGTCCTAGAATAGATGCAGCTGATTATGAGGCACATTTGAGCTACTTCTTTTTCTCCTTGTGGTATCTTGTAAGGCAAAGACGATTCCTGCAAGACAGAGCAATTGAATCTTTGATTTAATTTGCAAAATGAAATTCAACCTAAGTATTGATTTGCTCAGAGTACTGTCACAGTGAGATCATGCAATGACTTGCAGCATTTTGTGCCAGCTTCTGTTTCCATCAAGATTACTGGGAACTTTGTCACCGACTTCCTTGGGAGCAGCTCTGGGCTGTTCACGTGTACTTGTCGTGCCAGCACTCCCACTTAGCAGGGCCTGAGGACAAACTGGTCTTGGAGGTGATGCTTCGTTGCTCAGAAAGCCAGCAGGGAGAAATGTGAATCTTTTGACGTGAGGTTCTCAGTCACTTTCTGCACTAGTTGAAGCCTCAATGCCATGTGGTTGTCACTGCTGAGCTCCTGTAGCCATCACAGCTCTTCTGACCGAAGGCCCTTGCACAGATGCACTTCTACCAGTGCAGCTGTGCTCACCCTGCCTTGGAAAAGACCAGCACAAATCTGTCAAGAAATTTTACCTTTTTTATTTATAAATTCTGTGTCCACAGCCCCATCAGCGCAGTTGTCCTGGTTTGATTGAAACCCTTGCACTGGCACAGCTCTGTGAGCTGGACCAAAGACCTCAGCACATCCCTGACAGACACCGTGTGCAGGCAAAATTATGTGGGCATTTTGACACCTCCTTTGTGCTACTATAAGCCTTCCTTGTTTACTTTTCTCCAGGCCATGACATTCTCAGTGATTAAAATACATCCCTTTGTAAAGAAATTACATAAACTGGTCTTGCCCTGGAGATCTGCACAGTGCATGTAGTGAAAGTCAGGTCTTGGAGTTTGTTACTCTGCTCTACAGGCCTACCACCATTCCAGCCAAAAATCCTGAAAGTTTTCCTTGTTTCTGCACTGTCAGAACTGCTCTTACCTGCATTTATCTTGCAAAGCCACCTGTATAAACTCATTGTCTTCAAATTTACAAACTCATTGTCTTCAAAGTATGCTCCCAGTGACACATGTACAACCCAGAGAAGGAAATAGTGTTGGCCAGATGACACAGGAGACATAATTAATGAGTAATGGATTTACACAGCACTGGACCTGGGAGGACTTGTATTGTTACCGACGATGCATGAGCCAGAAATAAAAAGAATTTGCCTTGCAACTTGAGGCGAACTTTGCAGCAGTGCTGCTTTACTTTTAATCTCAGTGTCTTGCTGTAGTGGTTCTTAACAGCTGTACAAACCATGTAGTCCCATTGTACAGAGTCACAGTGCGGGGCTGAACAACACCACACAGGAAGATGGCAATCCTGAACAAAAGCAAAGCTCTTCCTGAAGACACAACAGTCCTCTGATGAGGAAAGCAAAACTTTTTTTTCATCCACCATGAAAATATGTGATGAAATCTGAAATTCAGGAATACTTTCCATCTCCTAATTCACAGCTTTCAGATCAACGTCACAGTATGTTTGAAAAATTAATAGCTTCAAGCTGAGTTTTGTCACAACATCCTCAAGTTTGTCTTTACAGCCCAGCGAAAGCACAGACAGTGCTGGTTAAGTTGCTCTCTTAGGCAAGTATTCTGGTTTATTTACTTCAGCGGTGTTTAGTTACTAAATATAATTTTAGGGCCTAAATTCTCACTGTTAACACTTGGATTTACTCTTATTATAATTTGTTTGAAGCCAGCAATGCTACATTGTTACAAGAATGAAGTAAAAGAGAAATCTCTTGCTTCAATCTAAAGAGTTATCGGGTGCTAACAGTTCTGAGGAGAAAGGGCCAATATTTTCAATGCAGGACTCTAAAAAACGTCGACATTTCAATCCATATATGGACGTGTCTTTAACACATGCCTACTTTCAGGCATACTGGATCTCTGCAGCCCTCGTTGACATAAATGGAAATCAACGTGTTTGTTGCTTATGCTCGCATAAGGCTCCGGGTCTGCTTTACACATGTGCATGCCCAGTATCCAGGACTTTGAGCCAGATGCTGAGCCCCCAGCTCTCTGGGATGGTTGGGCTTACCATTCTCTCTTTCTTTTTGATGGACTTCCTGTACCAGCCCTGAACATTTGTGAGCAAATGAACCATACTGAAAGCACAGAAGACTATGACAAGACTTCCTTCAAGTCTCATCAATGATTTTCCTTATCATATAGTTTCTAGCTTCCAGACCCCAATACTGGGGCCGAAGTGGGGTATTGCTGAACAAGATGAGATGTACACTTTTCTGAAATAAGTGGCTTCTGTTGCCTCTTGAGTGCTCCCAGCCTCAGGAGTGGGTGACAAGGACCATTATTCAGATGTGGCTTGGCAGAGTCACTAAGCTTCCAGGCTGGCTACAAGTTGGTTCAGTTGAGCAATTTTACACAAGGCCAGTGCAGTTATTCTTTCCATCCTTTTTTTTTTTTTTTTTTGGTTGTAAGAGAAGAAAAAAATTCATATTCTTTGAGTTTGATTGGAAAGAAAATGATCCTCTACTACTGTATTTCCCAAACTGCCACATAATCCAAATAAGTCTGGATTTGACTGAACTCCTATAAGAGGCTTAGTGATATCTGAGTCATTGTTTTAACTTAATGCTGTCTGATGGGTTGATTACACCTAGTGCTGCAATGCTCAGAGGTTTGTTTTGTTTGTTAAACTGTGGATAAAGAAGTTCATTTGAAGATGAGATCCCTTTCATCATAACAGAAATTAACAAGTCCAGCAGTTGTTCATTTAACGATTAACAGTTCCTGGCATGTGTCACTGGAAGGGCTTTTCAGGTTGGACTCCCAATTTGCACTTCTGATCAGGGATCTGTATGATTTTGGTGGAGCTGTGTGCACAAGGCATGATGATCTTTTGGATGTTTCAGTTCTTTAATGTAAGAGCCTCTCTCGATGGGCCTCAAATTCCTCACTTTCACTGCTGCAAATTTACTGCAAAAACTACCCAGTGTAACACATCCTTGCTTCTTCTTGTAATGGATGAGATTCACTGGCATAATGTTCCTTGTTTGTTCTTGGCTAGCAGCAGTATGATTTGCTGAATGATTACCTGCCAAATCTGAATTACATGCCTTCTTACACCTTGTGAGGATAAAAACATGACAAAGTATCAGTCAAAATGTTGTCTCTGAAGCTATTGTTGGTAAACTATAACTGTCAAAGGGCATAATATTAAAGGCAGAAGAGTAACTCTGTTCAGATCTTGTAACATATAGCAAGAATTTTTTTTCCCAAAACTTTACCATCAGCTATCAGCATCAGGAAAGTGTCACAAATGGGCATCATTAGAGCTGCAATGCTCAAATCATGCTCCCACTCATGTTAGATGTAAATGACCAGAGCACATTCACAGCACAATGACGGAGTTATTAAACACTGAACCAGATTGTGTCCTAGTGATTACCATCATGAATGTGTTCTAATGAAGTGGATATTTTGGGAGGAGACGTGCACCCCTCTGATCACGTGGTGGGAACTGTGCCCAGCACCTGTGCCAGGCTCCCAGCATCAACTGTATGTCCTGCTCTGATGCCAGGCCTGTGCTTGAGCTGCTAGATGGGAAGGAAAGAGAGTTGGGCATCATGAGGGCTTGAGAATCTCAGAGTGTTTAATTATAACATCATCTGGCCAGGAGAAAGTTGATACCAGCGTGACAAATGAAACTGAAAACCAAAGAGACTCTGGGGAAAGAGGCAAAATTGATTCCCTCTTGTCATGCAGGTATCATGTCTGATATTTCAGTGACATTTATGGTGATTAAATAGAGAGGATCTGAAAACCTCTGATTTAAGGGTTTTTTGTTGTTGTTGTTGTTGGTTTTTTTAATTTTACTTAAAAAAAAAGTGATTGGGAATTTGGAAGAAAGCCTTTATGATCTCATTATCAGTTGGGGAAGACTTGGTACTATACCAGCTCACGAGAGGCTGGCCTCACAGCATCTGTTTTCCTGAAGTAGTAACTGTTCGCTATATCATCTATAGTTTGAACTAACCAAAAAAGTATTGCACACTGGGGAACTGCTCTTTCCAGCCTCACTTGTTTCTATCATTTGTATGAATAATGTCGTGTCATATGTTAGCATAACATACTCTGCAGGTTCTTGCCATATTTTGAAGAATTGACTTGATTTTTCTCTCCCCCCCCTTCCGTGATGGTTTCAGTGCTGTTGCATTCCTGGTGTTTGAGATAAATCCCATAGGAGCTAATGACAGCAGGCAAAGTTATAATTCTGATAATTTTATTAATTTATTATTTGGTGACACCAAAAGCCTCAAGGAGGGTCTAAGGTCTTTCCCAGGACTTATACAGGTGCTTGCTGCCTGGCATCCAGATTTGAGCATGTATTTAAGGGCCTAACTTTTATTTTATGCTCCTAGGTCTCTACAGAAATGAATAAGAATTTAGGGTCCAGATTCATCAAAATATTAGACTTTTATTTTCCATTGATTTTCAGTAGACAAAGTCTCATAAGTAAAGACTTATGAGAACATGAAGTAGATTGTGTGGACGCAGGTTATGGAGTAAGTGCTGTAGCCTCTTAAGTATTTTGATAACAGTCCATGAGTAAACTCTTAAATTAATGAGTCACATGTGGAAACGCCTTTTGAAATCTCTGCTTTACTGCTTTAACTGCTGCAGCTGAGGCTCACAGTCCTCTCCATGTGGCCTGGCATCAGGGGGGACAGCACACCAAGCTGTGCTTATGTTGTTTAGGTACCTCCAGAAGTAGCAGGTCTTTTCTTGCCAAAATTATAACCTCTACACCTGGACACTATGCTCTTATAACTCCAATAAATGCATATGGAATAATTTT
Organism: Corapipo altera; assembly: GCF_003945725.1. Taxonomy (NCBI): domain Eukaryota; kingdom Metazoa; phylum Chordata; class Aves; order Passeriformes; family Pipridae; genus Corapipo; species Corapipo altera. The sequence continues at coordinate 24,526,449 of NW_020884877.1, forward strand.
TCCAATTGGCAACAGCAGCATATTTTTATTTGATGGCACTTGAGTCCTAAGTGAGGAACATACTATTAATAATAACTTACTGAAAATATTTTGTAGTGAATTTATCACTAATGCAAAATGTATTTTCCTTTTTTGGAATAACTTCTCTGGCGCATAACAGGCGCAATGGCCTGTGTAGAAACTTGGATTCTTAATAACAATTTCTTTTTGGATAACTTTAAAGCTATTACATTGGAAACTTACTGGTTTCATTTTGTCATGATTATAAATGCAAATCTGAACTGTAACTTCTAGTTAAATTTGGCATGGATTGGGTCCTATCCAAAACCCACAGACAGGAGAGAGGCAGAGATCACATTGGCACACACAGTTGTATTGCTGGTATTATGGTCTGTATGAGCAGTTTCATTCAGGGTCTTGTTACAATAGGAACTGTTCATTTCATCATATGTGGGATGAGAGGTGTAAACCTCACCTACCAGGAGGAAATCTACATCTTAATGTGCAAGGCATACAAATTGTGAGGAATGGAAATTGCGCTATAAAGCCCTAAAGGCTGGCAGGTGACACTCCTGCTGTCTGTACCTTTCTGAAGCATTTTAAGATTAAGGATAACTTCAGGACAGGATCAGGAAATTTTGGTCACCAGCTGACCTTCAAGGGGAGAAAATAACCCTTGAAGGACAAAGTATTTATTTACTCATTATACTATACATCTGCACACTGCTTCTCAGCAGGTTTTTATTTAAGAGGGAAACCTAAGGCATCCCTCTGCCCCTGCCTGAATCTGTTCTTTTATATTTGTCTTGCACAGTCTTGGAGCTGCAGTTCCAGTTCCTACAACACCAGAGTCAGGGCAGTGCAGCACATTGTGCCAGTGGGTACCTCTGTCCCATCAGCAGTGGCTGCCCTTGGTTGGGCTTCTTGAGGGCACAGATCCTAATTGCGATTTGCAAGGCTCTGGTTATCCATCTTTCTTCATTTTCAGTAAGAACTCAGTGCTAGTTTACCTTCTTCTGGCTTTCTTGGAAATTTCAGCCTGACTCTGTCCTGAACTGGAAGAGGACCCATGGCCTGCACACAAAACTGATGGTTCATATTAGCAGGGAGGGCTGAGCTGCAAATAGACTTAAGAACCTTAGTAAATCTCCATTGATGTTTTTCAGTCCCAGTAAACACTTTAATGCAATCTTGCAGAGTGCTCGAGGAAGGAACTGAGATGGAGCTGGCCACCTTTGAAATAATAAGTAACTGTGCTCAGTGAAGGGGACTGATAGCCAAATGCAGACAGTTCAGTGGCTGAGAAGGGTGGATTAGTTCTAGTTTCAATGCCATCATGGCTGGGCAGTGGTAGCCACACCAGTGGTGGAACCCAAGGCATCCTCTTCAAACACAGCCTCAAATGTGCAGCCATTTGTATTGGCAGGAGAAATAGGTTTGCAATGTCCCATGTCATTCCTGTCATTACAGGTGGGCAAAGAAGATCATTCTGGAGCCCTCCCTTTCCACAGATATTGGTTTTTCATTAATATCTAAGAGAATATTTGTGATTCTCAACTTGAACATGGGGCTAAATTGATAACTGCTCTTATGCTTACAAAATACTTCAACCAGAAAGAGGAAATGTCTGAATTTGTATAGTCCAGCTTTGAAAAAACATTGGCTTTCCCTTTATTAGAAGAAAGATTTTGTGTTGGAGGAGAAATGGAAAACATTTCCAGACCTGGGTAAGTCTCTTATATAAGCCATCCTTTCTTTTCAGATGCCCAGCAGTAAATGATGCAAATGAAAAAGATACAGTGTGGGGAGTACTATTTCAGTGTAATCTTCCACCTCACGACTGATGCCTGAATGATTTTATTATAAGAACAACATGGTTTGGGGCACAGTGTCAGAAAGTCAGCTCTTGCCTGGAGCACACATTTGAATGCCAGTAACTCCTCTGTTGCCAATTGTCCAGAGAAATCCTGCTTCCTTATCTTTTAAAACTTTTTCTCTTTCTTTCTATGCTTAATACTACCACTGAAGTTCAAACACAAACCCACTGAAAAGGCAAGGCAAGTGCCCTCATCTGGACTGGCTTTTCAGTGGCATTACTAAACAGGCTATAATATGTGTGGATTGCTTCCTGTTAGAGTAATCAGAATTAAGATGCAGTGTTTGTAGTGAGACTAGATTTTACCAGCTTGTCACAGAAGGGCTTTGCCATTGTCACTTGCTTCAGGAAAAGTCTGCAGGTTCTGTGTTAGGGAGAAGCATTTGGGGTGTGCTATAGCAGTGGTTTGTGGCACTGCAGGTGTGGGGAGGTGAAAAGGTATTGCCCATGAGACTTTGTATTTAATCTCTTCCCCCAGGAAGAGATTTTACTTGATAGAAGCCTGTGCTATGTTAGTACTGCAGGAAAAAGTTGCCTGCATCAGGGAGAAAACACAGTCCCAAAGAGCATGTGGAGGGATAAATGAGGATCAGTGAGATTTATCTTATGTAGACATATACTAGGCAAACTGTCATTGCTCTGGATTTTGTGCTGTTCTTCAGAGTCTGCACCAAGCCTGTCTATTTTGGGAGAAGGACTTCCTGTCCTGACCCGTGAATACCAGCTATATTGAGTGATATAATTAATGTTTACTCTGTGGTCAGTCCATAACATATCTTACCTTCAGGCTAGTGCAGAAGTGCTGTTCTGAATTACAGCCTCCCACAGGGAGTGCCAAATGGGTGTAACTCATGGAAATAATAACCTTCCTAGGGCAACACAGGGCCTACTCACCTGCAGCAGCTTGGGCAGCCGCCACACTCTTCCCTTCTTGGGACACATGAAGGTGCTGACCTGAGTTCTCTCAATCTTTTCTCGTCATCTTATTTCAAATGTTAAGCTGTCTGCAGTGAATGTTGTCTTAACTGTGTGTATGTGGCCAGCTCAGTTTTGGTTGAAAGCTTCAGCTGCTGCTGTAACACGAACAATAATGAAAAGGCAAATAGCTGCTGCTGCAAGGAACCTGGAGCAGCAGGGATGGGAAAGCTGCTCTCCCATCTATATGGATGGTGTGGGTCTCAAGAGGAGAGCAGCCTTCCTCACCCAACACTGTAGCGTTGATTTTTGTTTTCTGGGAATCAAATAAACCCCAAGGTGGCTGGGATGAGAGAAGCAGCAGCAGTAATAAGAGGAGGAGCAGGAAGCATTTGGCTGGTGTTCGAGAAAGGGAGAGAGGGTTTACCTTGCCTTCAATTGCATGTGAGGAAGGCTGCAGAGGGGCAGCTGCTGGAAAGCTGAGGGCTCTGGGTGCTGACGAGCAGGCGAGTTAAATGATGACTCAATGACTGGATTCTGATGTTCAGACCTGGTCACTGAGCTGCCCTAGCTGATAAAAAATTCGATGTTGTCTTGGTTGTAAGCATGTTTCCTTCAAAACCACGTTTCCTTTCCCTTTCTACTCTCCACCTCTCTTTAGTGCACAGCCCCAGGCAATAATTGATTCCCAAAACCTTGGAGATGAACCTCTCAGCACTTTTCAGCTTCCGCACTTTCCGACCTCACATTAAAACCTTTAGTCTTGGCTGGCTATGTAGGGTGCAGCACATTTCACAAATCTGAGGGCATCTTGCACGACAGGGAAGCATTAAAGGGAAGGAAATAGTTTTTCTGCCCAGAATATAATTAAACTAGAGAATTCATTGTCTCAGGAGGTTGTAGGGTTTTAAATGGATTCAGAGAGGGATTTAAGGAACTCCAGCAAAAATACTTTGTGAAACAGTTTAATTAGAATTTTTTTCAGAGAAAACTCTTAAACAACTGTTTGCTGGAAGAGCATCCTGGAGAAGCATCGCTTGTCAGGTGCCTGGGTCTTATTGCCCAGCCCCTCTGTGAGGTTCCTCTGGTTATATCAGTCCTTCCTGGGGTTAGATTTAGGACAGGACAGGTATAGTGCCCCAGCATGGATGTTCCCCAGAATGATGCTTATTATATTATCTTTGTGACTTAATTTTTTTTCCCTGTGGTAAGTATGAGAATAAAAAGAAAAGAGTTAGTAGGATGAATAAAGGTGAGACGTGTATGTGTATTCTCACAGGTCTCAAGAGAGCACAGCAAGTCCTGTCTCGAAAAACAGAAGTAGCTTCTTGGGACCCAGGGGCACATGAATCCTGTGGATGTGGACACTGTGTTTCTGCTCGTGGCTCTTTGTGTGTCCTGGGCAAACTGGGCTTTAAAGACAGCACAGAAGCATTTTTTTCCTGCCTTGACTCACTGTATGAGTATTTCTTGGCAAATTATTATAAGCAGAAACACATTTGAGAAAATCTGCAAGGTTTTATTTGAGTAATCTGTATACAAAATTAGAAGCTTAATTTGGCAAGTGAATTAGGTACTCTGAAGCTTTTGCTGGTCTCTGATTTTGGACCAGGTGGGTTTATTTTTGTAGCTGACATTGCTTACGTACCTATTTAAATGTCATCATGCTGTATTGAACTCTAAATATGCCACCTATAGTAGTACGTAAAGAGTCAATGTGTTTTGGTTTTTTACCAAACATGGGAAAATACTGATGTATAAGCATATTGCAATCTTGATTTCTTTTACAACTTCTTTAAGTGCTTAACAACTGCAAAATCCCAACTTCAAACACTTCCTGCAACTACTTAGGGATTAATTTGAATTAAGATAGTTCAAATGTTGGCATGTAACTAAGAGTTGGGCTTTAAAAAAAAAATCTTTGCAAAATGAAAGGATTTAGTTTTTTTTTCCTAATAAAAACAAACAGCTGGGTCTCCCATATGGTATTCTCTTGTAAAATATTTACATTTGAAAGGCGCCCAGACTCCTTGCAGTAGAATACAATTTAAACAATGAGCCTAAGTGAAAAAAATCTATTGTTGTTAGTTCTGATCTCAAAGGTTTTTAGTAAGCACCTTCCCTCTCCGACCTCTCTGCTCAGCGTTAGTCTGTGCTCTTAGTGTTGGAAGATTTTCCAGGTTGAGTAACTCAGTGTTTCCCTTTCTGAAGAAACAATAATTTTCATCAAAGCTCAACCTGATGCATGTCAAAGGGTGTGTGAGGAGAAGGATATGGTGAAGGAGCGTGGGGGGGGGAAAAGGGTAGAAGGGAATGAAACTCATGAAGTTTTGTAATGGTTCACTGCTCTGAACTGCAGAAAAGTTGGCTGTAGGATAGTGTCCCTGGAAGCACTATCTCTGCTTGGTTAGTGGAAGCAGTTTACTTGGCTGCCTGGCTGCCAGAGTCTGTCTTTTTTACCCAACTGCTAGGATAAATGTTAACTTTCCAGCTGGAATTGCTCTGTTTGCTTTCGCAGTGAAAACAGAACTAACCATTCTGGTAATGTTATTAAAAAATATTTGTCATGTCAAAAAGTCTTGCTGCCTGTAATTATGTTTAAACATCCCAAACTGAATAGCAACATTCAAACTTAGCTAAAGTATTTGATTGGACTCAGTTAATAATTACTAATGGCTGTGCAGCTTTTATGTAGGACTCGAGGGAGAGAATGGGGGAATTAATGGCAAGCATATTTGGAAAGCAGTGAATGACTGAAGAGCATGAGGTCTTGAACCTCGTCCCGTCCTGTGCAGGGAGCAGGGCAGGGAAGGCTTGTGGCAGACCTGTTTCATAAAGCAAAAGGTCTAATTTTACCAGATTAAGGCAAGATCTTAATAGAAAACAAAACAGTATTTATGTCTGATGAATGCAAGGGTGGTGGGAGTTTCTTTATCTTTTTTTTTTTTTTTTAAATTTCTGTTTTGTCTCAAGCGCTCAGCAATCTCTTTGCTGGCTGTGTTTGTGCTGACGTTATGCTCTGCAGAGCAACGGGGACCTCAGTTCGTAGTGTTTCAGCAGCAAACTCTGATTATGGCTCTTTCATGGTGCTGGACACATCATCTCCTGAGTCTGCCAGACACCCACGGTAGTTTTCTAAGGCCTTGTCTCTAGAGGAGTTATATCACTAGGAACAGCAACAGTGCTACTAAAGCAATCCGTCACTCCCTAATGTAGCCCGAGGCTGGATAGTTAAAGGTGCTTTTCACAGAACGGGCAAGATCTACCTGCATGGACAGAGGTGAGCCCTGCAATGATCCAGTGATGCCACAGCAGGGGTTACATGGGACACCGTGTTTATAACTGTATTGGTATCAAATCACATCCCTGACCAGCAGTCACACATGGAAGGGAACTTGGAAATTAGAGATAGCTGGCAGTTTTACTTTTTATTTTATGTCACTCCTGTTTACCAAGGCCCCTTGGTGTAAGATTCCCTGCAGTCCATGAGGGTGTAGGAGTGTATTATAAGGAAGCTGTTTTACCCTATGCGATGACATCCCGAAGAATTAGTTTCCAGCACAACTTTGTCCTTTCTCCTGTTTTTGTTTTTTTTTTCTGTTTTTTCCATTCTGAGTACGTGCTTTTCTAGTTGTAGTAAAAGAGTATTTCCCATTTGAATTATTTATCAGCTCCATCCAGTGCATGTTGTTTCTCAGGAATAAATATGAACTCCTGATAAGAAGATAGTTTTATGCTTTTTGGCAACAGGCACAAGGTGGTCCAAAGGAGCTGCATCTTTTAATTATATGCAATATTTGGACCTTAGGAATACATTCTATTCAGAAATAATGTGTTGCCAGCACCTTGAGAAAAGCCATGAGACTAAAGAATGCTTGTTTTTGTTGCTTAAAAGAAGGATTGTAAGGATACTGTTTGTGATACATCTGATGTTTGAGACAAATTTATTATTGGGGTATGAAGCAACATGCTGGTTTACTTGCTGTTTTGAATGGAGGAATTCAAAAGTCTGGGTTTACAAATGCATTTTTTTCCTAATTGAAAAGGTGAATCTAATGAATCAGAACACATGAGCAAGATAATCTGCGTGCTGAACTGATGGTGTCTTTGAACAAATCTTAGTGGTGCATTTCTGAAACAAGTGCTAGAAACTAGTGACCATTTTAAAAGCAAGGCAGGAAGGGCACAGCTATTTTATACTGGAAAGGAAAGCACCTGGCACGGTTACATTGATTTCAGAGACCTACATCACCCGCCTGTGTTTTTGGACAGGTCTGGAGGAGATGGCAGGAAGACAATAGCAAGTTCAAGGAGTGCTGCTTACAGCAAAAGAGCCCAAAGCAGCGATTTAACCCCTTGCTGGCTGCTGCTTTTCTCCTTGGCCATGTGTTGCCCTGGAACAGCTGTCGGCAGCTCCTAGCGCACCAGGCTCGGTGCACACAAAGGCTCAGCGACACGGAGGTTATGACCTAATGTTAATGGTGCTGCCATTTATTGTGTGGCTGCCATGGGACTTCCCCTGCTTTGTCTAGGGTCCTGACTAACCTAATAGTCTCTTTGAAAAGCTTCCTTGCACAAAGAAGAATTGTGAAATCAAACTTTCTCTTTTATTGTAGCAGCTTGTGTTTACTCTTGACGTTCTTGCTCAGAAAAGCTATTTGTGTCACCGCTGGGGAGAAGAGAGTAGGTTCCTGTGCATCTTGTTTAATCAGAGTTTCAAATGGTTGTTTTCGAGGGGATAAAAAAAAAAATCGGGTCAGCAGTCAAGGGATCTTTTTATGTTGATGGTGACAGTTTTTATTCTGCAGGAGTTATAATCTAGATGAGAGAGGCAAAAATACTCGGGGACAGATATCTGGCTCTGTAGACTAAAAAATGTTAAGTGTTGCTGCAAGGCTGAATGTAAGTCTTTTTCACTCCACTGCTTTACTGTATTCAGTCATGTAGTGGTGTAATTTTTCACCACAGATTTTCCCTTTTAAAGTCTATGCACATCTGCTTTAAAACTAGCTGTAGTTTGTTGCTCCCTACCAATCAGGTGGTGGGAAGCGTACATTTATTACATGCTTGAGGGTATCTATTATATTCCCCCAATAATAATGTGAATAAATGCTGCAGATCAACTATGATTAATGATGACAATAGTAATAATTAAAAAATCAGTCCTTAGATATCTAGAAGACATCTATCTATCTATCTATCTATCTATCTACCTATCTATCTATCTATCTACTATCTACTATCATCTATCTGTCTATCTATCTGTCTTCTATCTATCTAAATAGAAGATCTCTTATCTGCAGTAGAAGATAAGTCTAATTACGAAAGCGCAGCAAGGATGGAGCATTGTCCTCCACTTCAAAAGCACAAGCTCTTTGCTAGCAACATCTGTTCAAATTTGTCTGTGCTTATTAACTTATAGTTGACCTGTAGTACATGTTCGGGCAGTCCTTTTCGGGATGGTGAAGGGCAGCAGTGCTCATACATGCTGGCCAATTCATTATAATTAGTTTTGCAAACTGGGAAATCTAGAAGAGCAAAGGTTGATTAGGCACAGGATAATCAGAGCTGCAAAATTCAGTAAAATGCTATTTGGTTTTAACTGTGCCCAAGGGATACCTAGGGGAAAAGCAGATTATAGATACATCATGGTAGAGACAGTGCTATGCAGTCATGTCCAGAATTATTCCCAATGTTTTTATTCAAGTATGCAGTTAAACTTGCCCTTTGGTTAGACAGATTTAATTTGAGATTCAAGTGCCAGAATGAGTAAGGTATATTTCAGGTTCTTGTATCCATTGTCTCTAGCTGGTGCCTAAAACTGAGATGTCTGAAATAACTATGTGCTTGTTAAAACCTTTGCTAGGTTTTCATTCAGAAAATGATAAATGGATGGGCAGGAACAGGAAACATTTAAATTCTACGAACATAAAAGCCTCATGTGGCAGTAGAAACAGAATAGTGGCTCTTTGCCAAATGCCTGGGACAGACACAGGGCCCTGAGCACCCCCACGTACTCGTGGTGCCAGTGCTCAGCCACATGGCGAAATTCTAGCTCGCCAACTTTGTCTCATTACTTGGAGAATCTGTTTCAAATTTACTTATATAAAAACACCGCAACCTATTAAATATGGCTCATTACCAAGTTTAAAGGATATCTGTAATGGATATTTCACAAACCTGCAGGTAGTGGAGGCTACCCTTTGGGCAGTTACCTAAAATGACCCTTTGCATGTTTAAACCATTTAATACCACCACTGCAAAATCAATTATAGGGGTATTTTAAAGGAAACACATATTGATTAAGAGACTCCTGGGATCCTTTAGTGGTGGTTTAGATTTGTCACAAGGATGATGCTGTCAAGTATCTGATGTTTCACAACTGGAGGTTGCATAGGGGCACACCCCTGTTTTATCTTACTAGAGGCATAGGAAAGCCCAGCACCTCAGACGGGGGAGACTGGTGTGGCATATTGTTCATCATCACCTTTTGAAACATTGCTTACCAAAGTTGCACGTCGTTTGCAAAGCAAATCAGAAAATATGGACCTCAAGAGCTTGCCTTGTTTATCCCCTATTTCACGGTGGGGAAAGTGACTCTTGTGTTATACCTGGCAGCTCCAGCGAGGAGATGCCCACAGCCCTCGCAGTGGCCTCTATTCCAGCACTTCGCTATGCACTGTTTTCAAATATTTTTCCTCAAACTTTATCTCATTTGCAGAAATTTAAACAGTAATCTGCAAGTTTGAAGCTGTCCTGTCATGAATTTGTTTGAAAACCCATAGTGTGTTTTCCATAGACCTCTCTGATGAAACAACCCCAGCTCTTTCAGTCTTTCCCAGGACCTCATGTGCTCTGGACCTCTGCACATTTGCACTCTTCTTTTCTGGCCCCTCTCCAATATATCTCTATCTCTGGGGGGACTGGTTGTTTTTTTGTTTTGTTTTGTTTTTGTGAGTGGCAAAGTTACAGAGTGTTTGAAAACAGTTGATTGGGTAAAATAGAAGGCAAAACCGAAGAATTAACATTTCATTATTCAACTAATTTAGCTTGTTCCAGGTGGCCCAGTGCCAATTTAATGAATTTCTTGTAATTCTGATGGAAGAGATTTGGATGCCTTTGTTTCCCAATGTAATTGTAATTCACTTATTGTCTCTTTACTTCCTCCTGCTCCATTCTGTAGTATTTACTTGCTGCTAGTTTTCAAATGGAATTTTTGAGTAACTGAGAATGAAATGAACAGATCCAGCACAAGAAGGTGGAAATTTACTGAGTGCTCTGTTCCATCCCAGCCACACACTGATTTATCTCTATCTTCATCTGCAAGCCAACTCCCCTCTCTGCTTTCTAACTCTGCAATTCCTGCTGTAGTCTGGGACATAAGAATACTTCTCCTGTGTTTCCTTGCTATCCTAAGATTGTTGAGACTATATCCTAGCTTTTTCTTTGTGTCTAAGGACAGAAAATTCAGCCACAGAAATAACCTGAACTTAATTTTTCTGTGTTTTGTGAATGTAAATCTTGAATGGCTGACACCAGCCATCCTTATGGCCCTAAATGAGAACAGAATATGGTCCTGCTTGCTTGTAGAAAAAAAAGAAAACCCACATAGTTTGGACTTTCAGTGATATTATCTTTTGGTTTCTGATCTGTCCAATGGTTTTCAAATTATGCTTTCTAAAAAGTTACTCATACAGCATCTGCTGAAGGATTTTTGGCCTAAGCAGATTGGCAAAGTGCTGGTTTTATGGGATCTATATCTGGGTTCTTGACTGTTATTACTTCTACTGACTTATCGTTTCTATGCTGATTTGCAGCTTTGACTTGTGGTTACCTGCAGTAATAACTTTGGCCCTTTCCACTGAACAAATGGCCCAGTTTCAGAAGTGGAGTTACAGAATGGTTGCAAATCAGGGCCACATGTATAGACTTAATATTTGCAGGAATATGGATTGAAGGCGCATTTCTTTCAAGGGAAAACGCCAAAAGGACAGAGCCTCATGGAAGCCAAAAGTTTGAGTTGTGCAGTGAAAATACTCCAGTTGAAGTCATGCTGAGATGACTTGAAAGAACAGCTCTTACCTAAGTTGGCAACAAGAACAAGAAAAAAACATTTCAAAAAGCACAGCCCATTATGAGAGAGAGGCATCAACCCTTGCAGTTGTTCAAGCCTCTGAATGAAACAACCTCCTGTGATGGCTACATGTCTTCTTCAAGTGTTCTTAGGTTTGTAGCAAAATGTGAGAGAAATTTTCATTAATCTAATACTGTAGAATAAATTTCTGTCACAGCTGTGTGCAGGAAAAAAAAAAGAATATAAACCACTGAACTTTCCCAAACTCAAAGCAGTGTCTTGGGATGATGAAATGGATGATGGAGACCTGTGCATGACCGTCCCCTCTTCTGCAAATTTTGTAGCCACAGGGTGTGATGTGGTGACAACAGGCATTTCCTGGCTGGGCCTGTAATTCTTAGAGCAGAATATTTTTGCATGCCTCAAGTACAATAAGATCTGAATGTCCTCTTTTCTTCTGAAGGAAATCATCTATCTTACCAATCCTTTTCTTCTCTATCTAGCTCTGCTCAGCATTTTCCAATTCACATTTGTCTAAGTGATAGAGAATAGTTAGCGTGGACTTTCAGTCTTGAAAAATGCATCTTGTGGAAGGAAGCATGTGCTGTCCCTGTATTTGGAGCTCAGGACACTTAGAAATGCTGAGAAATCCCCAGCTGGTACATGCTGCTACATTATGGTGGCAAATAATGTCAAAGAGGGAGTAGTGAATCTGTTCTGAGAGATCGTTAATGTGAAGGAGCTGATGTTTGCACATTGTGCATTTCAATTGTTGTGCTTTCCAACGGCCCCATGGATGCCCAGAGCACCCATTTGTGGGTTGTTTACATCAGTCATTTGAGCATCATCCCAAAGGGCACACTTTGGGTGCCCATCAGCCCCTTTGGCAGCACAAATCAAAGCACAGAAAATCGGAGCAGTTGGGAGATTTCTTCAAAAGTGCTTTCTGGACCTGGTGTGCTGCTGAAGTCCCTGCACCTGCTGTTGCCCTTGTGAGGTGAGGGGCCACTGCCTTCATGACCACCTTATCACTCCTGTTCCTCTAATCAGTGAGAATTATTGCTGTGGCTCTGAGGGATGAATGCACATCCCAAACTCTCCTTTATGTTCTCCTTCCGCAGTGCAACACATTGGTCTCTGGCACCGTCTCTAAAGCTCCACGTGTCAATGCAGCCCCTACCATCAGCCATGGGGACTGGGCTCTCCCCCTCAGCCAGGTGAAGAGCAGGAACCCAGCTTCCCCTCCACCTCCATCTCTCCCTGGGAGCTGTGTGCATATATCAGCACTGCTCCCACTCAAGTGCTTACTATTTTGGAAAAGAGCAGAGAGGATATCAGCCCCTGTGTGCAGCACTTACTGGAAGTGCCTCACTGACTCACAGCAATTACTGGGGTATCTGAGGTTAAGGGAGTGATGAGTAATTGAGGTCTTTTTCACTTCAGGGATGCCAGTCTCCTTATGCATCCTATGGAGAGAAGTAATTTGCAAGCCTTAAGTAAAGAATTTATAATAGGTGGATTTTTTTTTTTACCTCAACAATACTAGCAGTGTCTCTAAAATATCCCTTTGCAATGACTGGGGGTGTTTTCAAGGGCAGAGAGTGTTGCACACTGCATCCTCTATGAGGATCCTGACCTTTCCCTGCATAGCCCCTAGGAAATTTGTTGTATCACATACAACACAGGATCATGCCTAAAATTCACCTCTGGCTCAGCATCTATGGAGCAAGAGCCCAGTGAAACCAGGAAGGATAAGATTCTTCCTGAAAATCTTCCAAGAGTGCTGTGTGCCTCTTCTTTATCAACTGGTGAGCCATGTCCTTGGCAGACTGACGATTGATGCCTGATAGCAGACGTTCCTGGGAATAGAAATCCCCACGCTGCCGTGTTACACATTCATAAGGCAATTATCAAAATGGAGGTGATCTTGCTGAGCGTATAATTTGGATGCTGAATAATCTCTACTCAAATGTAGTATCGGTGCTGACTGAAGGAGGTGTTTTTCACGCCTGAACGTGTGTATCTCACAGCAGAGAATACAGACCAGCAGCTCTGGTAGCAAATGCTTATCAGTTCAGTGCACCCACAGAGAAGAGTCCATTTACTGCAGTTGCCTCACCTTCCTGAAGCAGGTTCTGTTGCAGAAATGCTTAGTAATTATCTGACACTGTATATTCCCATGGATTATTGCAGTTCCACCAGATGTACCACATGGTTGTTCCTACTTTTCTTTTTAGGCTCAGCATGGTTTTACTATGGGCTTTTCCATGTGTCTGTAAAAGAGCAAGTTTGGCTGTCATTAATCTCTTACCCGCCTTCCATCACCAACTTTCCTTTCCTTTTTTGTGATGCCTGCTGTGCCATCTCGTCCTGGAGGATGCCTACCACAAGGGACTGGGGCTGCAGCCCATAGACATTTAATATTTGAACTAAAAATACAGAGATGTCATTCCAGTCATTTCTACCCTGAGGCCAGACAGGCTTGTAGGGTTTTTTGTCATGTAACGAAATGCTTCCAGTGACACAGTCTAAATGAAGAATAATAACTTATGCATCTTGTGGAAATCAATTCAAAACTGAAATGTAATTAAAATTGCTTTTAAAGGAGGACAAATCATGCTGAATTCAAAATATGGAAAATTTAACTTTAAACACTCACTTTTCTGAAGAATGTTGGGTTTGGTTCTGATTCATCGAAGTAATGAGAGGCTTTCAGAGATCAATGTTTGTCTAAAAAATACTGCCTTCCAGTTATGTAGTCCACATGCAACCTGAGTGGGTGAGACCATTCACTGGAGAACAAGTTTTGGTATCACTGTTTAAAAGCAAGTCAAACAAAGAAGCTTTGTTTGAATAAAAGCCTTCATCCTAAGCTCTGGGGAGAGTAGGTGTGGGACTTAAGAGTGGCTTGTAGGGTCACAGCCTCACCCTTTATTCTTCTCATGATAAAGGTAAAGTGACCTGTGGCAGCTCCTGTGTTTTATTGCTTTATGGGACTGTATAAAGTGTGGGTACACGAGGCAAACCTCCTCTGGCATCACACTTTCCAAAACTTTCGGAACTTTTGGACAGTGTCTTCTATCACACTTATAAAGCTTCAGATCTAAACCCAAAAGTGAGCCAAATTAAAGCTTTTTTTCATTGGTGGATCGTGGTTATGCAGGGTGGATTTCTGGCACTATTTTTTGGAGCTTAAACCAGGAGCCCATCATGGTCTTTGGGTTCTCCCAACCCCAATCAGGGCACTGGGGCACTGACCTTGAGCAGACCCAGCTTTCTGCACCAGTGCCCATTCAGCCAAAGCCTGGTAATTGTGCAGCCAATTAGTCTTTGTTGGGAGCATCTGTGACAAAATACACTTTGTTTTAATAACAATCATTATTTGTAAAGCCACTAAAAATTAAAACAGATGCAGCCATTATGTAGCTGCTTACATTTGCGTGGCTCTACCGGCTTTCTTCAGTCATGAGTGAAATTGTAGCTTGTTCAGGGAATATGACAGACCCCTAAATATGGTGATCAGGCAAAATATTTTCACCCGGCTGCCTTCACACAGAGGAGCTCACACACGCCTGTGCTCCCAATGGCTCAGGGTGAGACAACGAGCTGACAGATTCCTGAATTCAAAATAAATTCAATTCAGCCTCAAAGGCAGTGAAGGGAGGGAAGTATCTCTCTCTCCCTCCCCCTCCCTCTCTTCACTCATGTAAGTGTTTGGTCTTGGTAAAGCTCCAAATTAAATTATAATTTTCAGGTTATAGTTCTGTGAGCATTTTTGTGCTTTTGAAAATATTATCCCAGGAACTCAATTAAAAAAAAACCACAAATGTTTCCTCCACCTGTAGTGGTGGGAAGGTATTTTCTGGTAATTACAGTATCAGGCGTTACTGTTCTTACATTTTTCAGAGACCATCCAATCTTTTTCAAGGGAAGAATTGCATCAGAAAAAAAATACATCAGCTGAATACTCATAAAACAGTCCTGGAAATACTGTTTGAAAACGTCTAAGTCACGACTAGGAGACCTCAATGTCTTGTCTCAAAGCCTGCGATTATATTCTTCCATTTTCTTAACATGCTCATTACCAGGTAACACTACAGAGGTCAGTTAGGGAACATTTATCTCTGCTATGAGAAGTAATGGGGACTTGTTCAAAGTTTTCATTGTATTGTTGTCTGAAGAATGTGAGAGACGAGAAAGGACTGCAGTGAGGGAGATCTCTCAATTTAGTACAAGCCTCACTTGCTTTTTCCAAATGGGCCCCTATTTGCCCAAAGTTCCTTTCCTTTTGGTGCACAGGGTGGCTCATGCCATGAGCTCGTATGAACAGCAAGGCCTCTGCTCTTCATTTGCTAAAGAGAACAACAATGGGATTCTCTTCTTTTTCTAACCTTCATCTTTCACATTAGAGCCTTCTTCAGAAATTGCTCTTCCCCATCTGCTCCTACTGCCTCTCTGTTTCTGACTGTTCCCTGAAGTTACAGTTCTCAGGAACAACCACAAGTTATGGACATTGTGTGTCACAGGGAGCACCAGGACATGTAAAACCAGAGAAATCCTTATCATGATCTTTAACTGTCCTTCATTTTTCTTTCTTCATATTTCCTGCTGTGTTATGCATCCAGGAGGGCCTAGTTCAGTCAGTACCTCAGCATTTCCATTACAATCAGTGGGATGAATAGTGTCAGCAAGAGCTGCTCACCTGAGAAAGATCTAAAGCATGGCACTGGAACTGCAAGTTAGATCTCCTTAGGCACCTATTGGCTTTACTTCTAAATCTGTTTTAAGTATATTAGGAGACTTAAAAGTGAATCACCCAGACCGTTAAATAAATAATTGATCCTAACCATAGTCTTGTAGAGGAAATTGCTGAGTAGAAACTTTTTTCCACATTTTTCAAGTCATAGTCTGGGATGCAGTCATGTCAGTGGACTTGTCCAAAACGCAGACAGATGGTTTCAGAAGGAGATTAAGAGAGCAGGAATTCCTGGCTCTTGGCCCTGCATTCAGACCATTTGCCCTGACAGAGAAGAGGAAACCACAACACACCAGGCTCTTGGTTGGAGTGCACTCCATTAAAGAGAATACGAGACTTTTAAATTAGGCTCTATTTCAGCAAGGTGCTTTCAGCGTGCACTTAATGTTGTGTGATTTATGCAATGACTTCACATGTTTTCCATGGGGTTACTCACACTTAATGTTATTTGTTTGCTGAATCAGGGCCTAAATCAGATCTTCTTTTAAAACTTCCTAGTTAATTAGTGATCTCATATTATCTTGTGCCCAGAGCAGTTTCCAAACCAGCGTTTTAGAGCCTGTGGGTACAGTTAGCTTAGAGTAATCAAGATAAATGTTGGATTTGGAATGCTAGTCCTATCCAAATTGCATGTTAACTAAAAATACTGTTTGCATATGCACTACTGAATGCAAATAATATTGAGGAACTGAACTGGCTCATGTGTACAATTGAGGAGATATTAAAGATCGGGAAGAAGAGGGAATAAGCAAGAAAGCCACTGGTGTATTGAAGAACAAGCCTCTTATTTCTGTCAGATTCGTGACACAAGGTTTTGTAGTAACTAGGGATTATTTTTTTCCAGCTGTTGTAACTTGGCTTAAATTTACGGTTAATTTTTCAGCTGAAGTAGAGGCATAAGATGATGGAAGAAGGCTGGTAATGTGTTTATACTACGTGACAGAAAGTCTGTGTTCAGTTCTTGTCCTTGCTATAAGTGTCCTGCTGGACTGTGGGCAAACCTCTAAAGTTCTGTGGGCCTCAACTCTCTGTTTTCTGCTTCATGTTTCATTTATCCTTTGGTTGCATATCCAGAGTTTGGGCTTTGCAGGACAGAGCCCAGTGTAAAAAAGCTGAAAAAGTTACAATAATGCTTCTGGAATTTCCATATCCCAAGACCTAAACACATATTTTCCATCTAAACAAGTCATTTTAGATATAAAGAACCATGGCAATGGATAACCATGAATCCTAGGAACAAATCTTCCCTAAGGGCAGAACTTTTAGAAATATGGAGATGCTGTCCAATGCATACACAAAAGAAAAATCATCTTTTTCCAACTCCATGCATGATATTAATTATTTCTACCATGTAATATTCACCTTAAATAATGCTGACACTTCATGCTTAAAAGCATTTTGAACAAGACAAAAGGGCGTATTGATGACACTAAATACTGTGAAGCAAAATATAGAGTTTGAGCTGTGATCCTCGATCAGGCTCTTGGTGAGGTAAAACCATGGAGCACCGCATCTGAGATCACAGCCCCGAACAGTGCAGGTCATTGTGGTGGTACCAGGAGGAGCTGGGAGAACTTCAGCATATCCCTCAGGGAAACAACATAGCTTCTTGTAGGACGGTATTTTCACAAAAGAAATGAAGCCAGGAGAGTAATTTTCTTTTCTTCCAAACAAATAAAAATGACCAAACATTGTAGTTCATATTATTTTATGATTTGATTATTGTACATTGTGTGTTATTACTTGTGTTACAGAAACACCTACATATATTAACCAGATGTAGGGCCCACTGTGCTAAAGTTGTATCCTTCTGTAGGACATTTGACTTGCATATCTTCTTCCCTGGTCCTTGTGCAGCAGGATTGAACCAATGTACTGTTGTTTGGTCTTACCTTGAAATGGAATGAAAAATGACCCCTTGACATTTCTAAGATTGCCCCTCTCCATTTTCTTTAATATTGATTGCTTGAAGGAGATCTAGCCTGTGAAAGTAAATAATCCCAAATACACCTTAGAAGCACCACAGAGTAAATTCAGATGAAATTAATGCCATCTTGTCATAAAATTAATATTTTTGATATAATATTAAAATTATATTTGTTTTCTTGGTGTTTGTGCTGACATAATACTGTTGTGCATTATACTGAAATAATACTGAATACTTTATACTGCATAGTACTGAAAGCATGAGGTTGTATTTAAAGTTCATCTTTATCACACATGGTTTCAACTTCAAGGTGATGTAACTTCCAAAGCAATTAGGAAGTATGGAAAAATTTACTTGCTGGGTAGAATTCATCAATTTATTTGAACTGCAGTAGGAGTCAGTGTAGATGATTTTAATCTCCATGTTGCCAGTAGTTCTCTGTGGTGGAGTAAGATAATATTTTATGACCTGCCAAAGTTGTTTCCATTTTTGACACAGATACCTGGCGTTATTAAGGTTAAGTGAAAGGAACTAGAGGGAATTAAATATGAAAAATTTATTAAAGGCAGAGAGAAAGATGTTCTTACTATATGTTAAAAGACATCCACACATCACTGATAGTCAGAAGCTGCAAGAGATACTTTTTTTTCCTATAATCCTTGCAAAATAATCCTGGAACTGTCCCAGAGTATTCAGAAAATCTCTTTACGGCAAATAGTATCGAAATGTATTGCAAATCTTGTACCCCTTTTCCAGCTGTCACATTAAGCATTGCTAAGGTACTGAGAAGGAGTTTCCAGATATTTTTATTGTCAGCCTACCTCTGCCTCTCTGGTTGTTGAAGCTTTACCAGTGGTATCTGTAGGGAAACCTGACCAACAAAGAGCTCTGAATGCTTCCTTTTCGTCTTATACAGACAACCTGTAGATGATCCCAGTGCTATCAAGTCATGAATAGGCCTTCAGCCCTGGGAATACACACCAAAAAAGCATTGCATAATGCATAAGGCTCCACATCACTGAAACTCCTGAATGCCAGTTAAGCGCCAGATCTTTTTTTTTAACTTGTATGTGAATAGCCATTTCCAGGGGTTTCAGTACTGGGGCTGTAGTTATTTGGCCAGCAGTATAAACCCACACTAATGCAGAACCTAACGCGTGATTTGCAGCTAGAACTAGGAAAATTGGCCTCTGGCTTTTATACCTGTATAAATAGGTATATTAATATAGCTATATTAATATAATAAACAGAAATATTCATATACCTGTATATTGATCTCGACATGTAGATACCTCATTTATAAATTCATTCAAATACAAAACCAATTAAATAATCTCTCCAGAAACAGTTGAAATTGTAAAATATACTTAACAATATTCCACGAAAATGTAGAAATAAAACAGAGGCCTAGCTAATACAGCTTGAAATTGAAGGTCTTCAAGCTTTGCCTGAAAGTCCATTGAAGCTGATAGAGGGATTCTCATTGCATTACTTAGGACTTGCATTTGAGTGCAAGTGTACACCAATATTTTAGAAGCATAAAATAGGAATAATTGTCAAAGCAGCACATGAAAATACAGCAAACAGTCTAAAAAGCTGTTGAACTAATTAATTAAGGGAATCCTCCACAGACTCTCTATGTTGTGTTAAAGTGCTGGGAGTTTGGAGATAATAGTAGGTGAGGTATAATTAAAGGGCTTTTCAATTGAATGCTCCAAAGTTTGAGGTCTGCATGGTAGATTATCAATCACTTAGCCTGGATTTTATTGCGTGCCCTATGCCACTCAACAGCTTCTGAAGAAAACTAATTTAAATGCTCTGAAATGTAACAGTACAGTATTGATTTGATGTGTATCCTATTTGATTTGAAGATGGAAAGCAACACAAGCCTCTGGTCTTTGTCCTGGATTCCTGTGTTCAACACATGGTATGTCCCAGGTAGGAAACAGTCATTGAAATCAACAGTTTCACGGGCAGAGCAAGCACAGGGTCTGCAGTGATGCTTCCCAAAGATACTCCTTGCTCTCAGCAGACCAGTGCTCCATTCTGCTGTTTGAGTAAAGGCATTACCACTGGGGAAAAAATTCCCAGTTAAACACATGTAAACCTTCAGCTGGGCTAAAGGGTATTTAACTGCATGGGGGGATTTAACTGTAGGCATAACTTGGCAAAAATGGGAAAATTATCTGAGAAATAATAAGTTTTGAGCTTGGGAATAACTGATCAGGCCTTGGTAGCATTTGATGGATAATTTTTATTCATCAGTCCCCTTTTTCTCCCTTATGGTTATGATTTCTTCCCTCAACTGGTTAGGAAAGTACTTTGCTGAACTGGATGTAGTGGCGATTCTCCCTTGCACAGTTAAGGTTCAGATGCCAATGCAATCGAATGGGTGTGAAAAATATATCTGTGGTATAGGAGTGGCTCCAATCACATGTTCTTTTATAATGCATTTACAGATCCTTCTTTTACATTTAATGCTGTATAGTGTCACTAAGGAGATGCAAAAGGTTGTTGCCTGTAGTTACAAAGGGTCTCCCCTCATTTATCATCATGAGCTGTTTTGATCAACAGATTGGGATTTTCAGCATTTCCATTAATGAAGAAGGGGTTTGACAACCTGTATATCTTTGCAGGTAATGTTTGCTACTGCCTTGCGTTGTGCATATGAGCACTCAATGTAGACTATAGCAAGTCAACAGGCTTAGTGTGAAATTTTGTGTGATTTATATACAGTAAGATACAGGAGGTCTTGAGGAAAGAGTCGGTGTTGAATAACAAAGTAGTCTGTGGGAAATGCAGCCAAACAGCTTTAAGGTGCTTTAAGGGAACTAAGGGGGTTGTCAGCGATAGAAGGAGTTGGGAGGTTTTAATCACTGAGAAGTGTGGGTGGGACTGTCATCACCAGCCACTGCTGACCATAAAAGCTCATTCCTGCAGCCCTCAGGCAAGGCTTTCCTTGCCTGAAGAAGCTGTATAATCACACCTGAAACACCCCATCACTGTTAATGTTTGGCAGGTCATTTCACAAAGCATCTTTTGGTTATAACTGTGTGCATCCTTTCACTCCCAATAACTAAACATTATTATTAGCTGGTGGTTAGGAGCATATGTCTTATGTTCTGTCCACAGAATAGGCTGAATGTATTTACATTTCGGCACAGAGGCAGATTATATTGGGATGGTTTGATCAGCATTTACAGAGAGGCCAACAGCTCCCATGCCATCAAGAACAACATAAAAACGCTGTTTCTTGACATAGCCCACACAGTTATGTTTGATGAACCTGAAAATGTTTTGTACAAAGAAACCTTGCAATGTTTTGTCTAATTGTCACAAAATACTAATGATATATCCAAGTTGCTGTTGTTTTCCAAAATACAGTGGTAATACTCAACAAGGAATAAAATCTTCCCAGCAGAATGATGTAATACATTTAAATATGTAAACTCTGTAAGTGGCTCTCCAAATGATTTGAAGGAAGAGTATAAAAAGAAATTGGACACTACCCTTGTTTGCCCTACACAGAGGGTCCTCCTCAGCGTTTTGGTGCGATCGGGGTGGTCACCAGTGCCCGTGGGACACCCCTGGCTGGTGCAGAGGTGCAGAGCTGTGCATAATCTCCATTTCTCTGAGGCAGAGACCATGCCAGCTCTTGAGTGTCCTTCATCCACAGGCTGGCTGAGCGGGTGACTGATGTTCCTAAACAGCAGTTTAGCGCGGGAGAGAGCCCTGGGGGCTGAAGTCATTTATTTATGTGCAGAGCGTCCTGCACTCAGCAGTGCAGTGTCTGGCCCCTCTTGGGGAAGCACCCAAGGCTGTCTGCATGGGACCCAGCTGTCCTAGGCATCCTGGTGACTTTCCGGCATGGATGCATGCCTGGAGAAACTGTCCAAAGGCCACTAAGACTTTTCCCATTCACCTGTGGTTCCCAGGTCAAACTGGGAAGGCTGTTGCTGGTGTTCCCTTGGGAGTGGTAACTCAGGCACCCCCAGCCACAGCCACGCTTCCAGCTGCCAAAGGACCTTAAAGGGGGCTTTGAAAATGCTGGAGTTGTCCCTATAAGTAATGGCTGGAATGGACATGTGAGTGAATGGCGTGGAAGGTGTCTTCCAAAAGAGGGCAAAAAGCAAGGGTATTTGGGAAAGTCTGGAAAACACGGATCCTATAATACAGCCTTAAAGCAGTACAGGGATTTTACTTCCAGGAGACATCAGATAGACTTGAACTGGTGACATGAAAGTGACTGTGCAGGGCTTCCTATGCCCTGATTTGTCTCACTCCATCTGAGGAATTGCTATAATATATATTGGTGTTTGACATATCTGCTGGTAAACAGTTTCCTAAGGCAGGGATGGAGTGGCAGAACAGTTAATTTACGGATGGCTTTTTTCCTTTGTCCAGTCCATATTCTGCTTCTCACTGGAAAGAAGATGTTTACAGTTGGGCTAGATTATCAAACTGCCACTGATGTTATCAGGAGTGATGATTTAGCATTTATTTTTACCCACCATTAGGAAGTGATGGACAGTGATGCCTCTGGCAATTCTCACCCACGAGTATTTAAAGGAGCCAGTCACAATTTTATGCAATCAGAGTTCTTGTTGTTGTCTCAGAAACAAATTAGAAGTTTAATTAAAATCAGCACTGTCTTTATTGGCTACAACTCCAAATATCCTAAAATGATCAGACATGTGTCTGCAGCCTTTAGAATTGTGAATAGTGAACAGTTGCCAAATGCTGAAATGAAGGAAAGTGTTGGCATGCATTTAAAACCCATATAAATGCTAAATTAAATCTTTTAGATTGGATAATAATCTCCATATTTATTTAAAACTATTTTAAGTATATCTGTCTCAAAATAAAGCAAGGAGGCAAAGGGAACGACATATACTTCAGACAGAACAACATTACTCATTGGACTTTTAACTTTAATGATCACAAGGCTTTTAAAAGACTCTCTGTTCAATACTATAATGTAGAACATATTTTCAGCTGAATATTTAGGACAAATAGAGTCAGTTGCTACAAGACAGAATCGAGCCTCCAAAAATGAGCTTTTGAGAGGCCCTGGGATGGCACCATGGTGGGGAAAAGCTGGTCACTTCTTATATAGTTCTCTTCTCCTCCCCATTACGCTGGAGTCCTGACATAAAGCTCATTAGATTACCCAGTTTATGTTTACTTTTTAAAACTGTAATAGAGTTTTGTTGACTTCGTATTTCTTCTGTTTTAATTTATGTCTTTAATTTAACAAGGCTTTGGCATATATTATAGGCAAAGAGTCTTGTTCAGGAGAAACATTGGTTTGAGGAGGAAACTGTCCCAGTGTGGCCTGGATCTGAGTGCAGATGTATAGATTTACATGAATGTGAATATGTCAGAAAACTCCCCCTATTTTGCTCATTAAAGGTTAAACCACAGGCTCAGTAGCTAACTTCTTCTTGAAGATATAGAGTCAAGGAATGTCTGCATTCATGAGGTGTCAGGATGTCAGAAAAATAGAGGAAAGATCAAAGACAATGTAAAAAAAGGCATTTTTATTTTAATGTCCCTTCTGTTTTGCATGCTTGAGTTCGGCAGGGTCTGCAGGAGTGTCCTTCACTTTCAAACAGAACCTCAGTGTTACACAATGGATCTCACCCAGGATGTTGTAAAAGCCCTTAATGGTCCATGTTGTGGGATTTAAAGCTGCAGGGTACTTGAGTGTTTGCCTTGTTTGTTATGATTTTTTTTTCCTATGCAAAAAGAAACCTCAGAATTGTGCATAATTACTAATATTAGACAGTCAGTGTGTGGTAAAAATAACATTCAGTCTTGGTGTAGTTATAGTTGCAGAGCTGTTCTTGCTGGTAACAGCCACACGCTCAGATGCTCCACCAGATCACGTCTGCCAAGAGTCCGACTGACTATTCTGCAGTCTTTATGTACATAGAGACTGTTGCTGTGGACAGAATTGTTATCAAAAAGGCACAGAAATCATGCTTTCTGCTTTTTCTGTCCCATCCTGAAAGTGCCCTTCCATTGCCCATTGTAGCAGCTGGTTGGGTGAGAAATCAGAGGTGCAGAGAGGAAAGAGTTTGAGTTTTCTGTGTGTGGATGCTCTGCTCAGGGCTAGTGGTCAATTGCAGCATGATAGTGTTGTTTTCTCCATGTTAGAAGGTATTTTTTATTCATTAAATATATGCCTTGATGACACAGGGAAGTCCAGATTTCCTTCTGTCACTGAGACAGACATTCTTCAAGTGTAGCCCCATTCTTCTGGCCTGCTTTTGTTAATCATTGTAAACAGGTCAAAACCCTCATCTTCCAGAAATGAGAAAATAGCAACGGTTCCTTTGGTCAGTGATGTGTAGGAGGAGACAACACATCAGGAGGTTTATTCCCAGAGAAGTGTTGCAAGTGGGCTTCAGGTAATAAGTTTGGTTAAGCATAAACTTGGTAAGCATAAATAGTGTCCCAATAAAAGCAGGAATAGTAACAGAATCAGATGTCCAATAAAGGAAAACTTTAAAAATGTCTCAAGTGTTCTGTACTTACGGTTGTGAATGTACTTAAACCAAACCTCTGTTTCTCACCTTCCTATCACCAAAAAGGTATTATCAGGCAGAAGGTTGTTTAGGGCTGCAAGGTTTCACCTTCCTTTCTGGCATACAGCAGGGATCATTTGATAAACGTAGTCAGCTGGAAGCCTTATGCAATGTTGTGCACCTCAAGCTTTCAAAAACTGCGGGTCGGGCTCACCAATGCCTTGAAAACAAGATTTGCAAAAAATATATTTTTGCTGGCCTTTTGTATCTGTATCTTGGCCTTTAGGCCCCTAGGATCTGTCCTCTGAAAGTTTACATCGTTAACCAAGTTTAAAGGAAAGTTTCAGGAGATTTCTGGTAACATCAGGAGCAATCAATCTCTGTTTTATGGTATGTTAAGTCCAATATGAACAATAATGGAGAATTGAAGTTTTATATCATATTCTCTTACGTGTAACATATGTACTTCCAGATGTGACACAAATGGGACTTGTTGATATTCATCCAACACAATGCACTGATCATGTTTTAATTGTATGCAGTAATATTTCACAGATTTTATTGAGATAAAATTTTGGAGTTTGGAAACAAATTAGTCAGGCTTATTTGAACACAGTTAAATAGACACTCTGGGAACCTGCAGAGTTCTGGGTGTTTTCCATTTCTTGTAAGATCTCCAAAGTTAAATTAGAGCAAAAGGCATCATTAAAAGGCCACACAACTGCCACAACTGTCCCTCCCCAACCTGTAATTATAAATAGTTCCCACCAATTTGCCCCACTGACCTCCAGAGAAGGCAAATGAGCATTTATTTGACACTGTGTTGCAAATTGTCCTGCGTGTTTCTTGATGTACATTGAACTTTTTATTCTTTCCACTTTGTTTCTTTGGTTTTGGGGGAATCATGAGTTGGTAGTATTTGCTTAGAAGTTATAAAAACAAGAGAAAGAAAACTTTAAAAGCAAAGAGGGAATGTGTTGGCAGAAAAAAATCCATTTGAAGCCACTGGAGAATTCCTACTGTCACTTGAAATGGCTGTTGTGAGGGGAGATAGTGCAAAGGCCTGGATTTTTAAATGTGATTAAGATAAACAAACAGTGTTTCTTATCCTTGAGCTGGTTACAATCTAATCCAAGCAGCTAAGTGTAAGAGTGCATTTTTGGCCTTAATTGATATTTTTAATAATGTCAGTGCACAGTCTGGAATGATCACATTTTGCTTTGACAGCACAAAGCTTTGTGTAAGTTTTCACCCGTACCACTGAACTATAAACATCGCCTGAGCCAGCCCATCAGAGCTTGAACGTTTGAACTGGGACCCACTTTGCCTCGAGTGCAGGCAGGAGATGTTCTTGCCGAGAGCAGAGTTGTCAGTGCTGGTTTAGGGGGACACCAGCAGGGGCTGGTTGCAAGAGTTCTAGATTTTATGGGTCTGATTCCATAAAGTGCCTGGCCATGGACTCTCAGGGTGCAGAAGAGATGTGTGTGTGAGAGAGCCAGGTAGGGCTTATCCCAAGATAGTTTAGCTGCCTGTTCATGGTGCAGTTTCAGTATTAATGGTGAAGAGAGAAATTTTTTAAGTACTGATGGATGCTAAAGCTCCTGTGCAATGTCTATCACAGTATATCCTCCCCGGTTATTTCCTTTAAGAGTGTTAAGTATGTCTAATTTCTTTGTAAGTCTGAGGCTGAAGTTTTTGTTGGAATACCTATCCATGAGCAGTGTTTCCACTCCTGGTGGGTTATTCCATCTGCCCCAGGAGCATGCTCACCTTCAGCCAAATAGGACTTTTGCCAGAGGGTGGTTCCCTCTCACTCAGAGCCACACTGCCCTGTGCTAAAAGGGGCAACAGCAAAAGGAAGGATGTCAAAAAGAAACGTGAATCCTTACTTACCCTATCCACAGTGCAAATCAAAGCTCTGTCTGCTTATTGCTGGCCCAGGGTGTGGGGAGCAGGTGGTGGCTGGGGAAGTTGCTGTGGGTGCTGGGAGCCATCCAGACTTCTTCTCCGTATTTAGGTGATCTTGAAGAGCCCTTGGGTAGCACAGCATTGCCCCCAAACTGCTGCCCCAATGCAGTGGATCTCTCTGCTCTGGGCCTGGCTAAAATGATGCCACCATAAGTTATAATATAACATATTACAGAGAGATTTGTAGGTTTTCTGCAGCAATTTCCATGACTTGAGTTCAACTCTTCCATCTGGCATCTTAGATTCTGCCCTGCCCCCAAACCCAGGAGCACAGAGGGTGAAAAGTTACAGGAGGAAACACTACAGCTTTTCCAAGCAGCAGTTATGATTTGATTTAGACTTGAGTGGAAAAAAGCTCACCAAGAAGCAATAACAAAAGCAAAAGAAACCAAGTCAGGATGCCACAACATAAAAAATATATCCAACAAATAAAACAGGAAGGGAAGATAAAGTAATTCTCTGTTTTCTTTTGAATTTAGAAAAAAGAAAAATCATAATGCTATAAACCCATATCAGTTATATCTTAGCCCCTTTTGTTTATTCGGAGTAGGAAAAGTTTGTCCTTGTATTCACTCAAACTAACTCATTTGCTTCAGGTAGTTTGTTTACAGAAATGAGCGATGACACTCCTTTTATTATTTCTGCTTCATCCCAAACCTGTTTCTTTCATTTACAGTCTTTAGTGGCCTAAAATTATAAATACCATTTTAAAGTTAGTTTGCCTGTGGGAAAAAAAAAACTTGGGACAAGTTGGCTGTGCAATCTTCAGACCAAACCTACAGCATCAAATGAAAGAGCTGAGAGCAAGTGTTGGTGAGCAGAAGGGACACAGATAAGGCACTGTTGGGGTGGGAAAACCAAGATGGGTTAAGCTTAAAAGCTGCTGCTCATGAGAGTAAATGGGAAATAAGATGTGGAAATGCCATATTTCTTGTCCATATGAATGGAAATGAAGTTCATCTTGACCCTAAGAGCCAACACTGACATGGCAGAGCACATCCACATGTGTCCAAGGCTGGTCTGAGCAGGAGAGCACTGGGCTGTTACCAGCTTGTCCCCTTGCATCCTTTTCTGCCTCTGTGAGAGGAGGAGAGCCATGGTCATGGTTGGCCCTATCATGAGAAAACTTGTAGCTTTGAGTGCTGAGCGAGCTGGGATTTTAAGAAAAGGAATGGTTTAGATACATGTGTTTGCATCCAGGGGCTGCTACTGTTCATGTCCTCCTTTTACCTCTTTCCAGTGCTGTAAAGCAAAGGCTTGTTCTGAATTTCCTCTCAGTTTATCACTCCTGGTATACATGTCCTTCAATTAATTAAAAATGTAAAGTCAGGAATCTCTCTGGACCAGTTCCTTTTGCTCAGTAAGATATAGAGTAAGACAAAGAACAATTGGTACTACCATGTGAAATATTGTACTCACTGTGTCCGTGCTGACCCTGCAGCACCAGCCAGCTGGCTTCTCAAAAAGAATTTTAGTCCCCTCTGAAACCTGTGAAACAATTCACAAGTTCACACGGCCTCGGTAGCCAGATCTTGCCAAGGTTGGCTGGCATCCACACCACCCTGCATGTGGGTAGTTCAACATGCCAGACTCTTGAACAGTGTATTTGGAGCTGTTTGATGATTGTGTATTTATCAAACAAACCTTATCTGATTATATTAATTCACATCCTCTTTGTGTATCACTGTCAAAAAACAGATTAACCTCTCCTTAATTTCCATGACACATCTGCTCTGGGATGAGGAACACCTGTACATAAATTTGAGGTCTGTTGTCCAGCTAAAACCTGTCTCTTCATATGTCCCTCTTGCTATCTTCCATGCCAATGAAGAACTCCATCTACTCTATGGTAAAGTTGGTACTGATCCAGTCATTTGATGTTGACTGCACAAGACCTAATCCATTGCACCAGATCTTGGTTTATTTCTTGCTCTTTCCCAGTCATCAATGAGGATCAGTATGAGAAGATACTGTAGAAGACATGGCTTTCCAGAAGGCAATACAACCTGGCCATCCATCTGAGCAGGAAGTTTATTGGTAAATATGAATCAACTCTTAAGTAATACAGGCAATATTCAAATAGAAATATTGCTAATTGTGGTGTGTTAGCCAGGGGAACTGGTCAGGGGAGAGAAAATGTAACAAAAGGCCTCTGGGTTGAGATAAGTACAGGGAGAGATCACTCACTGATTACCATCCAGTGCAGCCTTCCCACAGGATCACAGCCTCCTTCAGGCATCCCCCTGCTCTGGCATGGGGTCCTCCATGGGCTGCAGGTGGATCTCTGATCCCCTGTGGACCACCATGGGCTGCAGGGACACATCTGCCTGACCATGGTCTGCACCATGGGCTGCAGGAGAATCCCTGCCCTGGTGCCTGGGGCACTTCCTCCCTCTCCTTCTTCACTGGCCTTGGGATCTGCACAGTTGTTTCTCACACATTTTAACTCCTCTTCAGCTGCTGCTGCTGTTATGCAGGTTTTTTTCAGCCTTCTTAAATCTGTTATCCCAGAGGTGCTACCACCATTGCTCACAGACTCAGCCAGCAACGGGTCCATCTTGGAGCTGGCTGGCACTGACTCCGTCAGACACTGGGAGCCTTCCATCAGCTTCTCACAGAAGCCACCCCTGTAGCTTCTCTACCAAAATCTTGCCACTCAAACCCAGTACACTACTTTAGACCTGTCTACTAGCAAAGAAACAAAAAACATGATTACTCCATTCCGGGATAGCTAGAGCCAGTTTGGGACTCAGAGCTCTTACATGCACACCATAGCATCCCAGGGACCTTCAAGCAAGTCTACTAAAACAAATTTCACAGCCCTGACACAGTTAAGATATGTTGGTTCTTTAACCTTTGATATTTGCACTCTCCAGTTTCTTATGATCATACTCTTAATCCTGGATTTAATCTTTCAGAGACAGGGCCAGGCTCTGCATCCTCCATCTCACCAAACAGATGCCAAATGGCTCTTTTGGAAGAACAAGCTCACATAAATATTCAAGACATCCTCACCAGCAGCAGAAAAGGCTCAGTTATGAACACTTACCTGGCAAGGTAGGAAAGGATTTCAGTTTGGCTCACTGACACCTTCTTGTCTCTATCCAAAGTGCAGAGCCAAGGTGTTTTAAGCCTGCCAGTGGAGAAGTCAGGCACCCCAACAAGATCAGCAGAAGTTCTATTTTAGAAATGGTCTGGTTTTGCTTTCTGCAAAGATAAGAGTTTAAAATATTTGAGAAAGAAACATGTGTCTTCCAAGGCACATAACTCAATTTTGATGGGACTTCAGAGCCAAATTTTGCAACCAGCATCCTCATTCTTTCCTTTTCACTTATAGGTGACTGGGAGAGCTACAAAAGCTATAACAACAGGGCTCCTTTTCAGTATTCTATATGCATATGTCACACAGAGACCTCACAGACATCTGTCAGAAGTGATCTCAGAATTTCATCCAAATTGGCCAATATATCCATCAATAGTCTTTCCAAAACTTGAAGAAACATTTTGCAAGAATAATAATTATAAAAAGCATATCTATCTCAGCATAAGGTAATCTAAGCCCAGCTCATCTTGCATTTTGGAGGCAGCCTGTTCACCAGACAGCTTGCGGCACGTGACGAGCACTGCATGGGCTGTTCAGAGGACAACAACTCCCCGGGTGTGTGCCTTGTACTCCAAGGGTGCTCATGACTGCAAAGTCCTTGGTCTGTCTGCAGGGGGTTTTTGATTCCTCACTGTCATCTTTTGATGACAACTGCAAAGAAATGAAGAAAGGAACTGCTAGAAGTTAAAATATGTCTTGTGATGGTTCAAATCAACACTCAGTTATGAATTTGGGGAGTTGGGGTGTTTTGTTTTGTTATTTCTTTTTTCTCAAACAATCTTTCAGAAGAGCATGCTTTGCTTATAGCGTCTCAACTATAATCTGTGACAAAAATGAAGATTGTTTTTTTGGCTCAGAATCAGCTATGGTAAACTTCAACAAGGTGTGTGTATGTGCATGAGAAAGTGAAAGAAAAAAGGAAATTTTAAGAGAAAGACTTAGACTGAAGAGCTAGAAGCTGTGTTGCTTACAGTGCAGCAATCCTTCTGCTTCAGGCAGAAGTGTTGAAGGCTGGTAAAGGGTAGTTGATTGAAAACAAGGACACTGAAGGTATTGAAAACATCCAGAAAGTGGGTAACTTCTTTGTTCATGGTGATGCATTTCCCTAAATCAGTTTGCTTAGAGTGAGTTGTCTGGTAAGAGCTCTGCTCCTTGTTTGAATGAGAAGTGGGGATATTTAATTTGTGTCATCAGAGGTTAGGTAATGCTAAATCAAGGCAACTGTGCTGACAGACGGGAATGCTTAGTCACAACCAGCTCCTGGGGGCTGTAAGATCTACGATCTATAAGGAAGTACATTTGTTTTCTTACCAATGATACAGGGACAAGAGGCCCTCTACAGAAACATTGATTAGGTCTTATTTTCTCTCCTAATGCTTTTAAGTTCATCTGATCCTTCGTAAGAACTTGTGCTTACTTTTCCTGTTTAATTTATTGCAATACTTTAAGCCATTCAAATTATCTACAGGTACAGAAGGACTGATAGAAGTGTCTACTTCAGCAGCAAAATTGTCTTATTTTACTGCAGTTTGGAGGAGAAATAGATGCTGAGACTGAGAGAAAACCCTGCAGGTATGCTGGATGCATTCATGGCAATTAGTCAAGGAGCTATCAACAGGAATCCTTACATTTCTTTTGTCTGTGGCATCTTGAGAATATCTTTTCCCAAAGTACAATAAACTTCAGGAGGCAGAGATTGCTATAAGAAAATTCCAGATATGAAATACAGTGTTTCTTCAGTGTTATAGAGAGAACTCTGATGTTTGTAAGAATCAAATACTAGATCAGACATTTAGTCCCTTTAAGTGCAAGTTTCTGGGGTTTCTTTGTTTGGGTTTTTTCATTGTTTTTTCTTTGTTTGTTTTTGTTGTTGTTGTTGTTTGTGTTCTTTTTCTGTACTTTTAATATTATTTTGCTTTTTCTGTGTCTTTCTTATTTATTTCCTCCCTGCTTATTGAGACAGAATTGCATATAAAATATGTTACAAAAGCAGTGGTGCTATTTGTTTCAGGGTATTACATTTGTCCCATCATTATCAATCTGTTTGGGGGAAAGTTCCATAGCGTGCTTCGTTTGTGACAGGTATTGAAAAATGGATGTTTCTATCAGCTTGTATGTCTCCTTTTCCTTAATGATTGCAGTCTTCTGCCATTGTAAAACTAACTTGATCTTACTGGAAAACAGATTTCACCTAATGTGTGTTTGTTGCAGAAAGATCTAATCATCTAGCCTGATAAGACACACAGTGAGTACATTGACACAAGGATAGGATTCGTAAGGAGAGCCTCATAAAGGCATTGTCGATTTGGGTCAAAATTTGAACAATCTGAACTTTTTCGAACTGACATCCTCCCCCCCAAAAGCCACAAGGAAGTTTTCAAGGCCAAATGATTTGTCATGAAAAACTGCATCTGGCTCAGGGACTGCAGTCTGGGCTTCCCTGAGTCAGGTTTGCTTAGGGGCCACAGGAGCAAAGAGGAAATATCCTCTGTTGTTGGACATTTTCAGGAGAGCAGGAGTGGAAGGGAATTTGTCTTAGGGGAGAAGGGGAGGGGGGATTTGTTGGAGAAGAGAAGACGGGAGCAAGTAAAGGAATTACAGGAGGAAAAAAGGGTTTATCTGTGGGCCTTGTGGTCTCCTTTGGTGATGCATTTAGGGGTTCACCACTGTAAAATCTGTAAAGGGTACCCAAGTGTCCCTTGGCATATACCCGGGCTGAGGTGGAGCACTGTATCCAGATGCTCCCACAGCAAAGAACTTGTCCTTCGTTACTGTCGTCTGTAGACTTTGCTGCTGACCAAAATGGTATTTGTGTTCATTCCTCAGCATACTCTTTTGCAACCTCAATTAAGAAAAAGTTCAAGCAAGAGCTGTGCACTCAACCCCATGAAAAAGCCACTGTGGCCTTGAATCTTTCCTCCCTCTTCAGATGTTGCTGGGGATGCATTCTTTGAAACGTTGATATTGTGTTGCTTCCAGACTGAGCCATTTTAGGATTGTGGTTAAATATCATATTGTTGAAATTACTGCTGTTGATATTAAATTGGCTGGATGGTGACTCTTGCTTGGGGTTAGCACAAGAATAAATTCCTTCTCTAATGACTTCTTTCAGGTTCAGCGCCACTAACATTGTGCAGCAAATCTGTTCTGAATGTGCTTAACTAAACCTCTTGGCATTAACAGATGTGTTGCTTCCACTGGTGTACACAAAACAGAGCTTGCAGAATTTCTTTGTTTTGGGAAATCTGGACTCTTGAAATCAAAGGGGTGAACTGAATGTTTAGAATAGATTTATATGTGTTTTAATTCTTGCCCTGTGGAAATACTGTACAGTCTCTTAGATGAGATACCTTTAGATTTACATCCAATACCACTCACAAGATGTCTCTTAAAATTTGACATCTCAGTACAGTGCCACATACTATTTCAATGTGGAATATTTTTCACTCATTCTGTATTCATTTAAAACCTGCTAGTGCCAGCAAAGAACCCCTAAAAAGTAGTAATTCTCTGCCAAAGTAAGCTTGGAGATACACAGGAGGCAGAGCATGAGAAATGCAATGCTCTGCTCTACTATTTCTCATTTGCTTGCTAGAAGCAACATTTCCATCTTGGTTCTTCTGTTTGTGTTGTTTCATGTAAGCGGATGTTCTGTGTATTTGTTAAACACTCGTAATTTTATCAACTCTCTATGAGATACAAATATCAAACTTGTAGCTTGAAATCTCCCAGCAATCCCTTCCTGGGAGATTTCACAGCCTGGAAAATGCAAAAGCAAAATAAGCACCTGGGTCAGGATGCTCATAAGTCATCAAGGCTAACCTGAGGGGACAGAGCAGCCCTGCAGAAAATGTGTAAGTGAAATGTATCTTGGAAAAGAAATGAGCCTTTTGGAGAGGTTGGTGTAAACGGGAAACATGAACTTTTTTGTTCCAGTGTTTGGGTGAGAGGGAACTGCTGGATACCCTTTTTTGATAGTAGCTGCAGAGCGTGAGGCAGGGGGGCAGACTGAGATGGGAGAGTGGGCTCTGTATGTGCTGCAATCTCTCAAGCGCATGAAGTGAAAAGCAAAGGTGGTAGGTGGGCAAGTCGCAGTAAGTGGATCGGTGGGGAACCCTCTTGAGATGCTCAAGGATGAGTGTCCTTGAGATGGTGGGTGATGGGGAGGCTCAGCTCAAGGACAGGGTGGCCATGGCCAGCTTTGGGTGTCTGCCTTGGGCCATGTCTTTGCCACTGTGTTTAGCTCAGCGGTTCTCTGATCTGCAAGGATTTGCAGCCCTGCACCTTCTAGCAAGAGGCCCTGTCTTCTGAACAGGGAAAGGCTGGGTTGGAGAGGATCATAAAGCAAAAAGTCGTTTATTTTTGTGATGACTTTGTGATTGTGGTTTACATGGATGATCCATAAACTCCCTCCTATCTCCTTACTTTTAGGCCATCTCCTGCAATCTACAGAGTCCAAGTGGAACTAGTTATGTTTATTTAAACAAACTTTCGTGTTCTGTCCCTTTTACAGCTTGCTTCAAGTCTCTCTTTTCTTGCTTGAACCATTAGTAGTTTGACTCCAAAGGGGAAGTAATCTTTAGAACTATTCCTGGTGCCTATAGGCACAATGTGGGAGTCACTGTCTTAATAAAGCCTTCTGGAGATTAACAAAAAGCAGTTGCTCAGCCAGGGGGGACTCAACATCTACTCTGTGCACATAGAGTGCTTTTGGGGTGTTCTCAGTTGGGGAAATTTCTTCATGACAAAGACTCTTCCAGAGGAGTTCATTGTGCATTAAAAAGTGTCAGATTTTTATTTATAATGTGAAACTGAGTAATTTGCTCTTTTCATTAACCTGTGAAAGTGCAATTGCCAGAGGTCTAACAAAATCAGCAGAACTGAGGCCTCTCTAATAATGACAATCAGTTTCTAGCCTTAACTTACGAAAGAGAAATATGATAGTACTATGTGTAAAGCCATTATTAACTTTGTAAGTCTTTGTAATTAATTTTCTGCATTCTCCTAACAGTCTTTTTGCCTTGGTCATTTGCTTTATAAATCTTTCCTGGAATGCCATGGGTTTAAATTTTTAAAATTGAATGTAATTAATGTATAAATGAGGTCATTTGTGTTGTAAACAATGCTAGGAATTCTGACTGAATAACTAAACAGACCTTTTAATACTTCTGTTGTTACTAGACTACCAAACACTGTCAAGAACCATCATCTCTAGTGATGGATCTGATCTAAATTGCTAGACAAAGATCTTCTTAAAGTTTAAGTTCACAGTTGTTTATATAGTCCTAGTTAGCTACTCACAAAGCGTAATCAGCTCAGGCAAACATCTGGCACGTTTAGAAATACCTGGAGTGGGATGTGCAAACAGTGACATCTATACAGAGCAGAAGATGTAGAAAAGGCTTTGCAAAACATATTGATAAGCAGCTGGACAAATTCAGTTTGCTCCTTAGCCCAGTTTGTGAAAGATCGACACTACTGTGGTGGTTGAGAGATACTGCCAGTTCTCTGGATAACAATTTTTGAGCCCAGTGGGAAAAGACTGACTATGACTTGAGTTATATCATTATTAGACTGCAGAGAAAACCTATTGTAAAGGGTGGTTCTGAAAACTCGAGCTGTAGAGAAGGCTTTGGATCAAAATGTGTCTTACACCCCAGGAAACCCCTCTACAAGACAGAAACCCATAAGAAATGGGCATTGTTAATGCTGGTGTTGATTGTACTTAATTAGAGCATGAAGCTGGGAAGCAGTAAATCTGTCGGTTTGTTGGGTTTTTTTCTAACTCTGACCTTAACTTACTTCAACTGTTTGAGTAGTTTTTTTTAAGATCTTGGATAGGGATTAAAGTGTTCTGCACTCTCTCCTACTCATGGTGATAACATTATGCTTTACCTAGAGAAATGGCATTTAGCCTTTGTGTCATCCAGGCCTGCTTTTCAATATGAGTGTAATATTCTCATTAATGGGGATGTTTCTGGAAACTCTTATTCAGCTGCAGAAGCAGGGCAGTGTTACTGAGCTTGATACCTACAACTTATTTCACCCTTCAGAAAGCTTGATTTATCATTAGCATAAGGCCCTGTCAGAGTCTGGAAGGGCCAAAAACATGCTCTTTTGTGACATATTACTTCTAGGGAAGCACAAACAGTCAGTGTTAATGTTAGGGTGAAATCATTCTGAGTCAATTCAGTGGAAGCTTTGCCAATTGCTTTGGAAAACCCAAGCCTGCAACATAATGACTAATTAATGAGAAAAAATCCTCATCAGGAAACTCAAGAAACACACTTGCTACCTCAAAAGTTCAAACTCAGTTTACACTTTGATGAAAACAAGAGAATGTTAAAAGCTTTGGAATCAACTGGAAATCAACAAACCATAAGCCTCTCCATGACTATGCTTTTCATCCCTGCTCCAGGCTGTTAACCTAATAGGAACTCATTGATAAGAGCATTAAAAACATATCGATAAACTGATGAGAAGAGCTGTGCAAAACAGATGGGCCTTGGAGGACTCCCTTCCCAGCTGCTAATCAGTCTGCAGATACTTTCCAGCCTTCCAAGCAGCCAATCTGAAAAGCCATTTACTTTCACACATATCAGGATGGAGTTCAAGCAGCTGGAGCTGAGTGAATAATTACTTCAATTAAAATACATTCTGCGAGAGGTCAGTGAATATTTGGTGTAACAACATATCTAGTACTTAGCAGCTTAAATGTGTGCAGATTTTTCAGCTGTGCATACATACAGAGTGTCACTTAGGGCCAGTTGTGAGAAGCCCAGGAGAGCAGCCGGGAGGTCTGGGTTTCACTGCCCTGCTGTCTGACGGTGTTTGTGATGGGCTGTGGGGTTGGAGGTGGGATGTGGGACCAGCATTCATGGGTGACGTGCTTCCCTCCCTGGGTAGGACTCAGAGAAAACCATTGCTTGCCTCGGGGTTGGACTGAAGACTCACGGACACCTGAGACATTATATATGAACACTGAGCACGCAGCTGGATTGTCCTCTGTTATTATTACACAATAACTGCACAAAAATGCTATTAAACTACACATGAAATTAATTGAACATAATATGGAACAGACTCATGAACTGACTGCATGGTCTGTCTGAGACGTTGTGGTCTGGTATCCACAAATATGGATTTATTTCTAGGTCCTATAACCCGTTTTAGTTGTGAGAGATAGTTAAGGCACCTGACAGGGTGTTCAGGGAATAGCATGTCCTAGCTCCTTGATGACCTACTTATTCTATTTGTGAAGTGGAGATATAAATTCTACTCATCAAAAGACTATGGAAAATATTCTTAATTTGGAAGCATTTTCCTTTCCTCCTTTTGAGCCTTTCCACATAAGTATCCCTGTCTGAAAAATTTTAGTCCTTTCCCTCTTTTTCTCTTTCAGTTGAATAGTTCAAATTCATTGAGCCCTCACCAACTGAAGGGCAGCAGGGGCTACCCAGGTAAGGGGCCCAGGCCTGAATTGCAGCAGTGCAATTCACCAAGTTCCCAGTAAGACATCAAGGCATCTGTTGTGTGACAAATAGTGGATCACACCATTAAGTTTTGCTGCTGTGTGCAGGATTAAGTAGGGGACTGTGGGTCAGGATGCATCTACTGACTTCCATGCTGATTGCACAACTGTTTAAAGGAAAATATTTTACCCAGCCAGGGTCATTAAAGGATCTGACCCTTAGCAATTCAATTCACTTGGCTGCCTTTTTTTTCCCCTCTTTTTTTTTTCAGGGGGAGGTGTGGTGGGTGTTTTTGTTTTGTTTTGTTTGTTTGTTTGTTTGTTTCTGGAATAAAATCCAATTTGATACAAAGACAGTGAGAACTGGAGAATCGACATAGATCTTCCTGTAGTCAAATCTATGGCCAGCCATGCTCTTTATATAGTTTTTCTCATCTGAACTTTTTTTATAAAAGAGGCAGTAGTTAGACCCTGTAGTGCAGTCAGATGCTTTACTGCTGGTAAACTAAGCTTTTAACAGTCTCATTTAAGATTTATTTTTCTATACCTTTATTTTTTATGGCAGTTTCTGCATTGCTTTCAAAATTTCAGTCTCACTGTAGCAATACTGATTATAAGCTGGAGTAGTTTTCCAGTTCTTCTTCCTATTCTCCTTTTGCAGTCCTCAGTTTGCAGATCCCTTTTGTAACATCACTGAATAAAGAACTGGGGTTCAGCTGCTGTAGCTCATTAACCTAAATTACTTCAGACCTGCTGCCTTCCAGAGACAAGTCCCACTTTGCTGTGCACGTTGTTTCTTCTATAATTTTTCACCTTGCTTTGTAAAAAATATGTGGTTCTGGAATGGATTCCCAAGCAACCTGTATTGCTGCTGTACTAGACTGACGTGCCTTCATCCCCCTTTACTGCTTTACAGGCCTTTTATCAATAAGGCATTACAGTAGTAGCAAAGTTACTTTTACCTCCTGAATGCTTATGAAAATGTTCAGTGTCTTCAAGCATAACAATAATAATTCCTGAAGAAACCTCTGCAAACACCCATCCCTCATGTGTGGTTTGAGACGTCAGTTAGCAAGGTCTGAATTAATTTAAGGCACACTTTATTGGTACTCTATCATGCTTATTATTAATATGCATGTCACGCTACATTAATTTAAAAATTTCATAAAAAGATATGTGCACTGTATCAATACAACTTCAGACTTCAGCAACCACACTTTGCTGCCTCATTAAAGAATCAAAGCAGGTTTGTTTGACAAGATATTTCAGTGATTGAAGTATGCACTCAGGTATTGACCATATTCATCTTTATCAATTGCATATTTTATTAACTTTTGCATTCACTTCCTTGTGGTTGATGTCAGACTCTATAGTTTATAGTTGTCCTAAATTTGTGCTTGTACTTTTTCAATGTTGGCACATCATTAATTCTCTGCTAAAGATTTTTCCCTGGCTTAATTTGCAGGCCAAACTTCTTAGCTGGGGTTTAAGACCTTTGGGCTTTGCTGCTTTATGTTTTTGCATTTCTTTCCCATAGATGCTGCCTGAAAGTGTTTTCAGGTTTTGATTACCTGGGTTCATCATCTTTGCATGATGGGAATTCATTGTCCTACTTCTCTCAGGGCAAAGTGCTTTTTTCCCTGGTAACAATTCACCTTCTGGTGTCTAGCAAAAAGGGCCTACATAATTGCTAGGATTATAATTGCTGTTATTTCTTTTTCTGTAGAGGTTTATATAAAAATTTGAAGTGTACAGAAATACAGCTGAGGACGAATAATTTACTGTAGGAAGTAGATGTGCACTCTGTTCTTACAGAATGCTCAGATCTAAAATGAAAGTTCAACTTGGCTTCTGGTGCAGCATGCTGAGTAGTTTTCCCTTTAAAGACTTTTCCTCCTTTTTCAGTGAAACCTTTTCATGTAGGCCTTTGCTTCCTTGAGAAGATCTCATGCTGCTTAATGTCAGTAGATACACCCACGGCTGGTCAGGAGGTAGATGTCAGAAAGGCGTCCTGCTGGGTTTGGATTCCCGAGGCAAGCCAGGTGCCCTGCTCAAGGAAAGGAAAGAAGCTGAATGCTGCCTCATGCAGCAGTCAGTAATTTTCCCTGGTTAAAATGAAGCTTTGAATATAAGCCCTGTAGTCCCTCCCCCACAAGCCCAATCAAAATGCTTATTTCTTTTGTTTAAAAAGCATAAATCACTGTCATTTCATGTACTTTTGCATGGCATAAACTGAAGCTATCTACTTTTTCATTATAAAGACCTCTGTTATTACGATTTGTATTATATTTGTTTTTTGCTATTTGAACTTTTAATCTTTGATGTTACTGTGGTCTTTAGCAGAATGGCCAATAACTTTTTTCCTCATGTTTTGTCCTGTCCTGTCCTATCGTATCTTATCCTATCCAACATTTGTGTAACTGTGCTCATCATATCCAGAGCTTACTGTCTTTGAGTGGTGCACTAGGCAATCTGAAGAAGAGCTGAAACACATGACAACATTACCACAGCTTAAGGAATTATTATGATTTGGTGAATAACTGACAAGTACAAATATGTAGTACTTCCAAGCTCAATGTGAGATGCTATTGATAAAATATGTACAAAAACCTGGACATCTCTATTCAAGAAAGGTGACAAGAAGGGCTATTGGTGTATTCAGAAAACTAGAGAAGATAGATATGGGAATCTCACTGAAAAGATACTAAAGGTGTGATTGTTTATTTACCTAGAATAATGAAGACAGAGGGTAGGTAGGCTTTGTTTTCCTGTAAATACAGGAGGAGGTAATCTATTATTCCACCACTAAAAGAAATTGATCCCAACTTCTTGTCTAGTACAGATTGTCTCAGGATATCAGGTCAAGTTAGATTGGGCTAGCAGCTGGTCTTGGAAATTTTTTAGGAGTTTTCTAGGAAGCGGGAAACTTAAACTTGGTCATCATTTGTGAGAACATTGTGAAGTTCTTCAAAAGTCCAGATAGGTCCTTTCAAATCATGACCATTGTTTAGTGGACTGGATCAGACATCTTAAGGTAACTTCGTTTCCTGTGACTTGTAAGCGTCCTGTAAACACTTTTAGTGATGGGCAAAAGGAGAAGGTGGAGGGTCCCGTGACCAGCTAAGGTCACGTATGCACCAGGCATGTTACAGCATGGCTGGAATGGGTACAGACAATTGTTTCAATCAGCTTGAACAGAAAATGAGACTGGGGAAACCATAGGTAGCTATTACTTATGTGAGAAGCAAATCCTGGGCTGTAGCCAGTCATCATGGACTGTTCCTCCCCTTCCTACACTGCTGGACTCTGGAATCAGGAGTTTGATCTTCAGAGAGCGTGGCTGATGTTGCTCAGCAAAGGCTGCAGTTATGGCTAGTCCTGTACTCCCTAAATCCCTACAACTCTTACCACCACTGGCAACACAGAAAAAACAGGCACAAAATTTTCAGTGAGAGCAGCTTTACAGCGCTTTTAATTGTCATACAGTTGATACTCTCCCTTCCCCCTCAGTGTTTTCTGACTGATGGGTAATTTGATAGATTCAGGATGATCCTGGAAATATGCATAGAAGACTTTTTGTCTTTTGTTTCGTTCAAAGAGAAATAATTAATTCCCTTCCTGCTGAATTCAATTCTGTTGCAACTTAGTTTTTATGCCTCATCTTACCACTTGACAGGCAAATATGTTTGTGTAAGAACTGGCTTATTAAAGTGGGATAGCCCAGTAAACCAGAAGTAAACCCACTGAATCCTAGTAATATCCTTGCCTAACAAAAAGCCAAATCCCATGCAAGTGTCCTTGTTTATTGTTCCAGATTACATGAAAGTTGTGTCAACCAGTGATGGGAAATAAACTCTTATTTTTCTTTTGATATTTGAGTTTGAGGGTAAAAGAAAAGGGGAAATATTCAGCTCTTTGAGCAGGAATGCCATCTGACCTCAACTCGGAGATACAGGCCAGATGTCTGTGTACCTATCCTGGAGGTCTGTGGGAGGATAATTTCAGGGCAGAGATGATCCAAATTGTTGGGTGCCAGATAGCTGGGACTTGACTGACCACAAATATTCAGCCACATTTGGATGACTGATGTTTTTGTTATTCTGAGGGTAGGTGTTTCTTTTTGTCTTTTCTTACTGCCAGGGCTTTGCCTTTTTATGAGCTTCTCTGGTGAGGGAGATGAAGGGTTGTTGAGTGCAGCAGGTCGTCAGTAATTCCATTGCTTGGAGTAGTCTCAAACTGTTCAGAGAGAATAACCTCCCTTTCTCCTTATTAAATGCTAATAGCACATTGGCTTTTGAAAACCTTTCTTTGCTCAGGTACTTGGCTGGAATCTGCAAATCCTGGTATTTTATGGAGGTGGGCTGAATATTTCAGTAGCTGCAGACTACTGTGTTCCCATAGCAATGGAGAAACCTTAGTGCCTTGCACAGGCACTTGCATGATTCACAGTTAGGAAAGACAATCGAGGGCGAAGGGTGGTAAATCCTACACAGTCCTGGTTCTTCAGGACAGTTTGTCGTGCCTGCTCCTTGCTGAGGGTGAAATGCTGACATGGCAGTACTTGGTGAGTTGATCAAATCACACTGAAAAGGAAGATGGATGGTAAGATTTCACATACTTGGGTGACTGTTCACCTGGATACATGTTTCATATCCTAGCTGTCCTGTCCACAGATGA
Organism: Corapipo altera; assembly: GCF_003945725.1. Lineage (NCBI taxonomy): Eukaryota > Metazoa > Chordata > Aves > Passeriformes > Pipridae > Corapipo > Corapipo altera. The sequence continues at coordinate 24,567,746 of NW_020884877.1, forward strand.
CAACAGGTGGGTTTTCCTGTTTGTGTCTGCCCACCACACCTTTGCTGAGGAGAAGGAGTTTGGGAACAGCATTTTCTCTGCAGTGCCATTCTCCACTCTGCTTTCCTTTTGATCAATGCAGAGTAAAGAAACTATGCATTGTGAATACCGAGGCACTGAACTATTGAGGAAACAGCTGCATGGTTATGGTTTTACCAGCTTCAGGAGCAGCCAAATTTGGGAGACGAGCTGATGGAATGAATTGAGAAAGAGAAGTATCTGAGTATATTTTCTGTAAAATAATCTTCTATTATTTTTATAATTTCTTTACTTGACAAAACATAGAACCAGAGAAGCAGGGAAAAAGAGAATTTGGACTGTATAGTCAGATTGTCTTCTGAACAATGGAGAGTCACCCAAACCTCTCCCTTAGCAGGGTCTTTCTCTTTGAGATCACAGGTTACAGCCTGTATCAGCCGTATCAGCTGGGTTTGGTGGTGGAAGGGTTTGCTTGGACAAGGACATCAAGGACTGGATGCCATCCAGTGCTTGGAAGCAGGTTAGGGTGATTTGTGCCCTGTCACTAATGTGCTGGGGCTGTGCCAGGACACATTCCTCTGGCTTCTCAGAAAAAAGCAATCACTGGTTTCCATGTATGAATGTGCAGGGAGGAGCTTCGACTGCCTCCAGCCAGCACATCTTTGAGAGTGCTATTGCAGTGACCTTCCAGACCTGTTGTGAAAACCAGGCTCAGAAATGGCCCCTGAACACTCAAAGGAAAGTGCACTGTATTAAACAGTTGTTTAATTAGTAGGAAGAGGCATACTGAGATCCCCTCTCTGGAAGCTGTAGTCAGCTAAATTGAAACAGGAGAGGTGGGTGACACTTCAGCAATCAGGGTTATGGCATCTACAGTAGCTTTCCAGCAGATGTTGAAAGTTCTTAATTACCTGAATTTTTCAATAAAGATTAAATATCTTTCTGAAGTAAATTATCTAATGGGACCACAGCATGTAACTTCATTTCCAAGAACTGTTAAGGAACTATCTGCAGCATGTCTGAAGTGGTGGATCTAAATTCCTGTGCTTGTGATAGTCTCTTCTTGCTTCAGAACACAAGTATCCATGCTTTGATTATTTCTGCAGATACCTAAGTAGTGAACTAAAGGGGGTGATCAGGCAATGGATTGACACCAATTTCTGCACTTTGTACTTTTAGACCTAAAGAATTCTCAGAATGACTTTCCAAATACTTCTTGACTCAGGCTTATTTGTTATATATGTCTTACTGATGAAAAAAAAAAGCATGCTGAAGTAAGCTGCCTTGATTAAGGCCACACAGGAGGGCTCTGACATTACTGAGACTGGAAACATATCTTGATTTTTTTATTTTATTTTTTTTAGCACTGAGGGGAGACCATAGGATCTATACTGATATATTCTCTCCAGTTAAATTAGCCTGGTTCTACTGGTATTTGATATAGTGAACTGGAGAATTAGAGTCCTTTGTCCATTGCTAAGAAATAATGGGGAAAAAAAAGGCAAGACAAGTCTCATTCATTTGCATCCCATTCCTTGAGCTGAAAGAAGTGTTTAGCTTGTGAATTTAAAACCCTATTAGCAGATACTCTTATCTGTCTGTCTGAAAGAACCTTGACAGAAGTTGTAGTAGGAGCAGATGAGAGATGTGGAATATTTTTCACTACATATACCTTCTGACCATCTATGCAGGTCTGGTGACAGATTCTGGCAAAGACAGTCCAACATTTTTGTATTTAATGATGTGATATTCCCTCTATCAAATCAGCAGAGTTGAAGCTTGAAGCTCTTTCACAGGCTGCTCATTATGTTCCTAAGCAAAGAAAAAGGCACAATTGTGCATTTTTCCTCCATTAATTAATAAACAGCAACACAATGGTAGTACACATAGTGCCTTTTATCTCTGAACTTTGCAATACTTAGCAGAGGTAGATAACCTTCTCAATTCATTCAGAGGAAGAACAACAAAGGTGAGGACCACATCACTCAGTGAATCAAACAGTGCTAGTGCTGACAACAAAGTTCCTCCAGTTCAGCTCCACTTACAAGCGGCTGTCAGCTACCAATAATCAATGTATTCAATCATGACTTGTAGCTTCTGTTTGATATTGTGATGAGTTACAGTGGCATACATAACTGGAGTTCATTTTTAGAGTCTGAACCATAAACAGTTTTTAGAGAAAGTCTTCTTAAATGTCTCTCAACATCACCTGCTATTTTTAAATATTCAGACCTGTTTTCATGTAAATGTTGCTGATCTCTTTGTTTTCTCAGGAAAATAACATGTACTTTTAGGTTGCTCTCAATCTGACAAAAGCTAATATATCATAATAATTCCCTCTAGCAGAAAGAATATGCTATCTGAACTATCAGTGGGATGAAGTTTAGCTTTTTTAAGAATTTAATCTAAATCGTGAAATGTATCAAAGATCATGATGATTTACTAGAGCTTACTTAAACCTCCTGAAAGTTCTCCTTTAATGTTCACTCTGCTGAACTGCTGCTTCTGAAGGTATTTGAAATGTCTGAGAAGTTGAATTCTCTTTTTACAGAAACCTTGCTTGATTTAGCCCATGAGCAACAGCTGTGAAGATAATAGACCACTGGTGGCAAGGAATAAATTATATTGGCAGGTTTTGTTATCAAGAGAGAAAAAAAAATGGTTTTAGAATAAAACTAGAAGGTTGATAATGCATTTCTGCTGCATTTATAAGATTTCCTATGAGCTTCTGCATAGCTTTGTATAGACAAATTGGTATAATTCTTAACCCAAGCGAATATTAGAATAAATATTTAATCAAACCACTTATAATGTGAATCATAGAGTGAAACATAAATCTCATGTACAAACTTTCTATTTCTTGCCCTGAATTTTGATGCAATATTTATTGACTAGATCAAGTTAAATAATTTAGGCTAGCATAGCTGGATTTCCCAGAGCTGTGTGTACTCTGCCTGTCATTTACCCAGCAACCTTCCCATGGACATACCTTGTTTGCCATCTTTCCTTCAGGAACAAGTGAAATAATAAATCTCCCAGTATTTTTGATTTCTGCATCATGAACTTACAATGACTAAAACTAAAAGTAGAGGCAGTGTCAATAGGCTGCTTGGTAACAAAAGGGGAAGAAAGCAAACCCTGCTGTATTTTTTGTCTCAAGTATCTCTTCAGCAGGTTGTTTCTGTTTTTGTAGGCTGGTTGTGCTATGAACAGCATTAATGATATAAACCAGTACATACTTGCATTGTTATTAGACCAGAGGGACTTTCAAAATGAGTGTTTTAGGAGACTGGGCTCTCCCCAGGCTGCCTGTTAGAGAAAGTAGGACAGTTTGAGCATCTGATATGTGCCAATGTGGTACACTCTAAACTCTTTCTGGTTTCCTAAATCTGCAGGGAAGTGACTCTTCTTTCTTCCAGCTCTCTGATACCTGAAGGTGTTTCTGTGGCCTGGTGCCTTAGCTCTCTTTTTGGACATATAAATTTCCTGGCTGTCTACAGGTCTTGTGGCAATACAGCATTGTATATTTTTTTGTTGTTACTATTAATATCTATAATTTGAGACTAGAACAATTACTTGCAGTGAATTTCTTGCAGAGATGTTCTGATCTATGTCCAAAGTACTTCTGGTTTGGTCCCTCATTCAGTAAGGAGACAGATGGCCCAAATGAAGAGAAGATACAGGGTTGCTTTCCTGATGTGCTGCTCCCAAAAAACACATTTCATGCTACTTCTAAACCAAATCCTGAGATTTCCCTTTACTTCCTGTTCAGTGCTGTGACCCCACTGCTACAGGGGAAAGGCTGAAACCTGGGTTTTGATTTAGGAAACTAAACTTTGTGTAGGAGGCCTCTAAGTAATCTGGTGAGTGTGTTTGAGTTCTGAAGTAAGCAGTTTTTCTGTAAGTTGTCCTGTCTCCTTTGCTACTCAGATGCTTCAGTGATAAGCACAGTATAGGCATTAGGATCAAGAAGTTAGACAGAAAAGAAAAAGAAGCAGAAGAAAGAATTTTGAGCATTGTAGATAAAGAAAAAGCTACTGAAGCGTTAAAAAGAAAGAAACGTTTTTGACCACAGGGATCTGTGCTGGGTTTGCGTGACAAGGTTTTGGTAGCAGGGGGACTACAGGGGTGGCTTCTGTGAGGAAGTGCTGGAAGCCTCCCCCATGTCTGACAGAGACAACACCACCTGGCTCCAAGATGGACCTGGCTGAGCCCATCAGCAGCGATGATAGAGCCTCTGGGATAACAGATTCAGCAAGGGGTGGAAAAACATGCACAACAGCAACTACAGCCATAGAGAGGAGTGAGAATATGTGGGAGAAGCAGCTCTGCAGATCCCAAAGTCAGTGCAGAAGGGCAGGGAGGTTCCAGGCACCGGAGCGGAGATCCCTCTGCAGCCTGTGATGCAGATTGTGGTGAGGCAGCTGTGCCCCTGCAGCCCATGGAGGTCCACAGTGGAGCAGAGACCCACTTGCAGTCCCTGGAGGGCCCCATGCTTGAGCAGGGGGATGCCTGAAGGAGGCTGTGACCCTGTGAGGAGCCTGTGCTGCATCAGGCTCCTGGCAGGACCTCTGGACCTGTGGAGAGAGGAGCCCATGCTGGAGCAGGTTTGCTGGCAGGACTTGTAAACCTGCAGGAGACCCACATTCGAGCTGTCAGCTCCTGAAGGACTGCACCCTGTGGAAGAGATCCACACTGGGGTAGTTCATAGCAGACTGTCTCCCATGGGAGTGACCCCGTGCTGGAGCAGGGGAAGAGTGTGAAGAGTCCTCCCACTAAGGAGGAAGGAGCAGCAGAGATGTGATGACCTGACCACAGCCCCCATTTCCCATCCCTCTGCACTTCCGAGGGGAGGAGGGAGAGAAAATTAGGAGTGAAGTTGAACCAAGGAAGAAGGGAGGTGCGAGGGGAAGGCATTTTAAGATTTGGGTTTATTTCTCATTATCCTGTTCTGATCTGATTGATAGTAAATTTTTCTAATTTCCCCAAGTCAAATCTGTTTTGCCTGTGATGGTAATTGGTGAGTGACCTCTCCCTGTCCTTATCTTGACCCATGAGTTGTTCATTATATTTTCTCTCCCCTGTGGATGGGAGTGATAGAGCACTTTGGTGGGCACGTGGTATCCTGTCAGGGTCAGCCCACCACAGGGTCTCAGATACCAGATTTTTATTGGCAAAGTAAATCTGTGCTTTATGCAGCACAAACATACAGAGCAGCAGTGACCAAACAAAAATGAAATCTATCTCTTGTCATTGAATTATAAATAATACCTAACATATGCATGTAATTATGACCAGGATTACATATACACAGAGAGCCAAGTGAGAGCTGTAATGTCTATGCTTTAAGAACCAGCAAGGTCTTTCCAGTCCTGTAGGGATTATAGGACAGCATGTTCATTTTACAAATATGTTTGCGCTCCTAATATGCCAGTTTCTGTTTCTGTTGAGTTACTGTTGTTTTAACTCATCTTGACAGCTGTTTAACCTGGAGATCTTTAGTTATATTGTCTTGGGGACCTGGAAAACTCAGGAGATAGCTGAAGGGCTAACCTTCAAGGCCAGGTTGTCCTCAGATGCCATGCATCTACATATCCCACTGAACAAAATGCTGACTGTGGCAAGCATTGAGGGAGTGAAAAAATGGGAGAGAAAAATCCTTGTTAAAAATGTAACCAAAATGGTAGCAAATCTGTGGTTTTGTAAGTGGTTCCCCACTTATGACCAAAATCCTGTGTAGTTCACTGTTACTAAATCGGCAACACCTGTACCACACTCACATCTCTGCTGCCTCCAGAAGTGTCAGACATGGAGAAAATGGAACGGCTCAACAGAGAGACAAGGAATGCCTCTCACTTGATATCAGCTCTTATTACAAGAGCTCTTGATATGAGCTCTTATTACACATATTATTACTGATACTTACCCCTAAACGACTTGGATATCACTTGTTTAAGCAACAGGGAAAATCCATTATTTTTCTCTGTTGCCTTTTGTTATAGAAAAATTCCGTTAGTGCTAAGCTGTTCCTAGGAGAGGTGATCAGCTTGAAACTCTTCCATTTAGAAAGGTGCCTCCTTCATGAGTCCAGATACATCCTGCTGGCAATTATCTTGCTCTTCCTGACATCCTGCACATCTTGCCTATGCTCCTGGTTTGAGCTGCTGGTCATGGAACACAACAGCAGTGTAAGGGACATGAGAAAGAATGGAGCCTCCTACTCTCATCAACTTGGAAAACTGATCAGATGCCTGCATACTGTAACTCTGAGCACTTTTGCACCAAACCCACCAATGTTTGCAGAAGTAATTTTAAAAATCATTATTTGTTTGCATTTTTGGTTGTGATTATGCAAAACAGAAAAAATTGACAATTACCTTAGATATCCTATCAGGATAAGGCAGACAATTTTCCCCTGCAGCTTAGTTTAGCTCTTTAGGGACTAATAAAAATTATAATACTCTATCTTGTTTAAATCATTAAGTAACTTTATCCAGTTTTGCAGGAGAAAATATTGTCAGATTATCTGCCTGCTTTGATGTAGAAACTTTTCCTTGGGTAAAGCTTTTCCCATTGAAGTCTTATTCATGTTGCTTTTATTATTTTATTGTTTTCACACGTGGACTCTATTATCAGCTTAGGGATGAAATGGTGCTTCTATATTCCTTTAAATAGAGAGTTCAATGAAAATAATATTAATCTTTCTGGGATATTTGTTCAGCATTACGAGTAGCATATCTGTGGCGTCAGTGTAAATCAGTTTATGCAGAAAGAAATGACATCTCTCTATTGACCCTAAAGCATTGTGGGTTTGCCAAGTATTATTTTGCAGCACAGATATCTACTACTGATTACTGTGGTCCCATGAAAGGGTCTATTAGCTGTAACATTGATTTTTCTTGTGCTCTTACATATATAAGAAAAAATGTGTTTGCTACAATTCATTTGAAGGGGGATCAAACAAGTTTTTTGCATTCCTCTAGCCTCAGCTCACAGGACAGTTTGGGTCCTGCCTTCCTGGGTGATACTAAGGTGGTAGTGCAAAAAAAAGGTAGATTTTTTTAAAAAACATGGGATACTGAGCTATAAGTGAAACTTATTGAGCCTGTACTGCCTTATTGTACTGGAAACGGGAGTGGAAAAAAGTCAAAGTTGGGCTCTGAAATGGAGGGTGGTAGCTGATGCAGCACCCTGGCCAGGACCTGACCACTACCCATAGTGGAGGACGCCAGAGAAATGCTTGTGGGTGTACCTGTCCACTGATCAGATCAATTCTGTAGCTGTATCAGGCTTGACAGGCCCTCAGTGCTGCACATTAACTCTTGTCACACCGTCAGGTCTGGATCTGTCTGCCCAGTGTATTTTTAGACGTGATTTGATAGAGAGAGAAGTGTGGAGACTTGCCCTTTCCCTGTAGAGGGGAGCTCTGATTATCCCTTTAGCTGCTGCATTCTTGTTTGGCCCTCTCTAATCTATTGTACCTCTGGAGGCATTTCTATTGCACTCATTACTGTGGTATGCGAGTACTTTGTGCAGCGAGCTGAAGAGCAGAGTGAGAGACTAAAATCCCCCGGCAGGATCCTGCACTACGTTCTGCTTCTCTCTTTTCAGGATGGCGGTGGTGGGGGACTGCTGAGTTTGCTTTTCCATTTCTGTACCTTATGTATCTGGCATCAGGGTGGTTACTGCTTTCTGTGGTTCCTGTCCCACCATCATGTGCTGGAGGACTTCTTATATGGGGGTTTCCACCAGGATTCCAGCACACCATAATGACATCGACTATAACGCAGCTACTGCTGTTCTGCCCAGAGAGTACCCCTGAGTTGCAAAATAGTGATATCCCCCATTAGCAGCAACACGTGTCCTCCTTTGGACCATTTCAGAGTGATGTGATTTTTAAAGCCTTTTTTGTTTGCTGTGCTCTGAACTACAGATTCACCCCCTCCTTTTCCAGCTTGGGCAGCTATGCAGCTCCCTGTGATCCGTGACCCTTCCCCTACAAACAGGTCTTTTATCTTTTCCCTCTCACAAGCTTGTATGATCCTTTAATTGCACTGCTGCCTGCCCGTGCCAGGGTTTAGTCATGAGACCTCAGTGTGTGTTTGCTTCGTATCCTGAATACCTGGAGGAGGGTGGGTTTTGTCCTATTCCTTGGTGCAGAAGCAAATTGCTGCCAGAGAAGCTGAGGGGTGAAGAGCCATGCACAGAAAAGAAGCACATCCAGCTCACACACTTGGTGGCAACTTGGCATGTTAGGGTCATAGTTTCCTGTAGCTTTCCCCCTCTTATATTCATAGTGTTATGGAAAAAAAAGACAGGCTGAAAAGTGCTGGTTTGGCTTGGAGCCTGGGTCTCCAGAAGATACAGTTCTGCTGACTACCCACCCTCCGTGGTGCTGCTGAGGTGCCTGTCTTATTCTCACTATGTCCCCTTGTGCAACATTGCAAAGAAACGTACTTGTCTGTGATGGTTCAAATGCTCTGGTAACTGCCAAGGTGTTTCTTTTTTCATCCGTTTGGCAGGGGGGATCCCTGTGAGGTGGAAAACTGTTTTCAGCAGTGATGGAGAGAATAAGAGGGACTCGTTCTCCATCTGCTGAGCTCCACTTAAGTTGTTATTCCTTCATGCTTTCTCCACCCTTCAAACATAAAATTGGCAGAAACAAATGAAGCTGTAAAATAACAGCTCTGAATTAAAGCTTAATTGTGCCAAGCGCTGTTAAAAAGTGCATTGCCCTCAGTACGCTCTTAACACTTCAGCTGTTTTGGCTGCTGGGAAGAGAGGAAAGTGGTTCGTTTTTACCTGCCTGGATACTATGGGGTTAACAGACCCCACGCTGGGTTGGTCAGTGTTAAAATCATTGTCTGGAACATGTGAAAATGCTGTGGAAGCCACTACAAATGCAGGTGAGCAGCACCAGCTAATAGCCTGGCTGTTAAGAGTGGGATCTATGGGATTGCCAGTGAAAATACCCAGAAATGGGCTGGGCACTGCTTAGAATCAAAACCTAGTAGGAGCATGCACAATGCTGCTGGGAAGGGGTGGGATTTTCACTTGAGTCATCAAAGACTGATGTGGATGTCACGTCTCTTGGACGAGACTAAGTGAGCAGTGTAATGCTGATCTATCACAAACATTTGTTTAAAGTCTTCTCAGAGACTCACCCCGGCCCAGGCAGGGGGCCCGGTGCATTTGCTGACTGTCAAGCAAACCTGCTTTGTATTCATAGGAAGGTAGCAGCGTGTCTGAAAAGCTGCCAGATTTTCTATTTAATTATCTATGAGGGACATGTCACTATTAGGGCTGTTTCCTATTTTGCATTCTTTGAGGAAATACAAGAACAGGCTCCCTCTGCCAGTGACAGAGAAATTCAAGGATGCCTGAGAAGAGTGGCTTTGCTGGGGCTGCAGCTCTATTAGGCATGGTCAGAAAAATTTTGGCAGAGTCCACACACTGTGCATTGCAGCTGAAATGTTTTGTGGCAGCTGGTCTCAGGGATATTCTCTAAACGAACAATTTGGGAACCAATGCTGACTGCAATTACTTCTGAAAAGAAGGAGAAACGTCTCCATCAGACCTCTCACCTTTTCTGCCTTGAAACAGATATTTTGACTGTACTGATTTTCCTGTAAAATTTGAAAAGATTTTCAGTCCAATGATGAACTCAAACAAAAGAAAAGAAAGTATCCTTTGTTTAGCTCTAGGTTATGTCAGGGCACGGAGATTCAGAGAGCAGCACATCTGAGAACCTAAAAGCCCTTCTTTGGTTTTTGTCAGTAAGAGGATGCATGTCCTGTGTAGTACAGACTGAAAAATCTCTTTAAAACCCAAGCTGATTTTCACTGGGGTTGAGCTTGTTTTTTTACTTTCCTTTTCCTTTGATTATTAATTGTTGGTTTTCTCTGTGGTGAGGAAAACTGGTCACTCAGAGCAATAATCTCAAGCCTGTGCTTGTCAGATAAAGATATGTGATTAACTGGCTGCAGCAAGAAGGGTGTCTCATTTAGATGATTAGCTTGGTGATAGCGTCATGGGTCTTCAGGTGAACCAGCTGACCAGGTAAATGCAGCTGCCTGATGATCCCATAGCAAGACTATGTTGCTTATAGGTAGCATCAGGTCTGGAGCTGCCCTGAACCTTTATTGGCATGTCATGTCTATGCACTAAATGGGATTTACAGACAATAGAATAAAATGAACAGATGTAGTTACCAACATTTTGAATTATTTAGAAATTCAACTTAGAGGTCTTAAGAGTGTGGTGCTCCCCAGAAAGTTATAACATCCAGGATATTCAACCAAGAAGAATGGAGCTCAGATTCCAGCTCCACCCCTGTTATAGTGGATAGTGCTGGGAAACAATTTTTCTTAACATTTTTCAAAGGTGACTGTTTTGGGTGCAGGAGGTAGTGTGCTGTGTGCTTGGTTTTCAGTGCCAGAGCCAGGAACTTGTGCAAGTGCTTAGAGCTCACCAGTGCTGAGAATTTGTCATGGCCATCCTCATATTTGATGAGAGAACATTATAAAGCTCAGAGTCACTAATGTCTTTTGAAAACTGTGGTGATGGGCATGTGTAGAACTGGAGTGGCAGCATAGGCTTCAGCATCTTTCAATCCCTCATACAAGTACTGAGGAAAATGGCAAATTAAATGGAAAAAATGGCATCAAGGGCTTGGGTGCAGTAAAACAAACATGAACATTAAATTTGCAGAATTTACAGTGGTTCACCCTTGAAAGCCTTTGGAAATGAATGGGCAATACAAGATTTAGGTATTTATTCAGGCAAACCAGGTTTCTGGTATACCCTTTCCTTCAAAAAGGGATGTTAGCGAGTGATTCTTGGTCCAAGAAATGTATCTTAAGAATGAATTTTTTAAGTCAGAAAAGACAAAATAGAAAAGCTTTATGGACATTCAGGGAAACTTTGGCTGAGAGCAGGTCAAGATACAAAGGAGCCACTACTCTACCCTTTTCCTGCAACTTTATACTGATATTATTGGAAAAATACATTAGCAGATGTGCACTTTATGAGAAGAGTGCAAGTGGCCATAATTAAGAGAAGGGTGATGTATTATTTAAGAGTAATTTGCAATTAGTGTTCCTAAGTGCTATGCTATATTATTAGTTTCTTCTCTCTGTCTTGATCAAATGCAGTTGGATAATCTGAAAATTAATAATGATGGAAAAATCACTATGAGTACAGCTCTAGCCCTCTGGACTGAGAAGAGCTGGAAGAGGAATTGGCAATTTGCTGCTCTGGTTGCAGAGGGTGGGTAGCAGAGCAGTGGTGGTGGGACCCTGGGGCACCATGGTCATGAGAGATTTTGAAGGAAGTTGGTATCTGGGACTTTTCAGCCAGTCCAAGGCTGTGCTGGCAGGGCTGGGAGGGAAGGGATTTGTGTAAAGTTCCCATGGGACAACATTTCTGCAAACACTTCTCTCCTTGGGATGGGATCTCTGCATAGCAGGAAAAGCAGAGCTTTGCTGTCAGACCTACTGCATGTTCGCTGGGAGAGAAACCCACCTGGCACCAGGCCTCTCAGCCCTGCCTGTGAGGTGGGCTTCTCTCACCTGCTCCTGACTTTATCTTTGTGAATTCACTGGAAAAGGCCATAATTATGCTTCACATGTCCAGTGATATCCAAATGCTGATGGTTTAATTATTTCTGCATGGTGTTGAATAATGGATGTTTCATCCAGTGTCCATGCTTCTCCATGGACACTGGATGAGACATTTACATGTGCTTTGGGACCATGGAAGAGTTTTTCAGACTGTTGGAAGCTCTTTCTCCACGTAGGCATGAGGCAGCACATGTCACCACTGTCACATAATGTCAAATGAAGAAGTTTCTCAAGCTCTTCGTCACCTTCCTGCGTTGTCACGTTTTCCTTTCCCTTGGCAGATTTATCTTTGTAGTGGCTATGGCCAAGAATGATCAAATATAATTGATTATTTCAGACAGTTCCCCACTGTTCGTGGTTTTAGTAATGTGGTAGGAATATAGAAGTGTTCAACCTGTAATGTCAGTGCAAGGAATTAAATATTTATCATATGTATAGTATTCCAGGGAGTGATTTGGGAGTGATTAACATATAGATTTGCATATACAGGAGCATTAAGGAACCCCATAAAGTGGATCATTCATTTCTAAAAATATATGCAGAATCATGTTTTGTTTTCAAATTTTCAGATATATGTGTTTAAAAGAAACCTGAAGAACTGTGATTGACGTGATCCTGTAATTCTGCTGGCTTCAATGTCTGATTATGCTCCGTATCCCATAGGGCAGCCGTCTCAAAGGCTTTTTGTCTATCTATGACTGTCAGTCTCAACTGTTTCTGAATCAGCAGCAGTTTTAATTTGAGCTGGTGTCACTGTGAGCACCTAGTCTTAATTTGCATGGTTGGAAGCAGTCGAATAGCTGTGGCTTCACAAATTCTAGTTTATCAGGCAAAACATGCTAATCTACTGTTAGTGTGCTCTTAGCTTACTCCAATCAGTGGTGGGTTAAAACCTCCGTGAAACAGCTGCAGATATCCCCCGAAGCACGTTTTCAGCAAATGTATTTTATTTCAGTATTGAAGTGGGCTTAAAGTGCTCACATACTTATTGCAACTCAGTGGATGGGGAGTAAATTGCTGAGCTGTAACAGCTCAATCATTTTTGGTTATGGGAATGTACCCATTCTTTCTGGTTTTATTAAGAGTTTGATTTTTGTTATAGGTCAAATTTGACTTGGCAATGACAAGCTGGAAATGCTTTTGAGTATTTTTCAAAATCAAGCAGAAGAACTTCACTTGCAATATTGTAAAGTGTTTAAAATTCGTTGTCACTGATGCTACCTGGCCATTTAAGCTAGGAGCTCATTTCTTTCATCTGGGCAAATGAAATTGCTTTACTCAAACTAGAAAACCAGGAGGATTTTAAACCTCTTTTCACTAAGAGGGTATTTCAATCTCTCCTGTGTCAGTATGTGACATACACACCCAAAAGTGAGACCTGTTTTTTTCTCTAAGCCAGGCCTATTAATGTGCTTGACAATGGTCTGGCTTGTAGAGCTTGTGCTGAATCCTGCTGTGGACCTGGCGGTTCTCTTGCAGAGATCACATCCCACCATCCTGTTGGAGGTTATGGCCCATGGAAGATGTGTTTGTTCTGCAGCTCTGAAATATCTTTCCCTCTCCAGAAGGATAGGAAGAGCTGTATTTGATTCCACAAAGCTCCACAGATGTTAAAGGGAAATACAGAATAGAACTGAGCTAACTTACAGATATTGCAATGTCCACCTTGCCATCAAGTTTTAACAGAAAATTATGGTTTTTAAAAAGCTTTTGCATGTAATGGAAGTGAAGAACTTCAATTGGAGCCCCCCCATCACAGTTCTACTCTTAATAATGACAGTTTCCAGCATATTTGCAACAGTCAGCATGGCTTGAAGTGTTTAAGAATCATAACAAGTCAGAATTGCCAAAATCTCTTTTATTAATATTCTTTTCATTTCAAGTTTCTTGTGTCCTGGGGGCAGAAAGAGTACTAGAGTGGGCATCCAGAAGAGTGGGTGACCAGAGGCCCAGAGGTGTTCCTCATATTACCATATTTCCTGTCTTACCAACAATACTGGTTCTAAGAAGTGGCTTTTTTCTTTATAAAAACTCATTTCAACTAGAGTTATGAGTTTTATTTGTGCAATATGCATTTTTTGTGATAGAGCTGGCTTAACTGTGCGAGATTTGTAAATATTTGATACATTTATTTTTGTTTTCTTTAGTCTTTTAAGTGTTCAGAGCACCAACGTGATAGGATGCTGGGAGTTTATGTATTAACTGTGGATATAGTGATGCTATTCTGGAAGTTTAATTAGATTCAATGTACAGCCAACAATTCTTTTTCAGTTTCTGACTTTCTCATAGAATTCAGTCTAATGAGGAACAAACCTGAAAGAGTTATTGTCTGTATGTAATATCATGATGCCTGATGGGATAGCAGGTTGTTCAATCAGCTGGTTTTAGAGCCCAGGTACAAATCCTGTGGTGTTGATGAAATTCCATAAAAAGAAAAAATGAAAGAAATGGAAAAGAATAAAACAAGGACCAAGAGTTGAAATATTTTATGAAACACATGCTAAATCTCCCGTCTTTAGGGCTGGTGGCCTACAATGGAGCAGAGCACTGGGCCAAGAGGAATAAATCTTATTCTAAATCAGTGAGACAATTTTATGCACAGCATGAATTTAGAAAGGGGAGGAAGGGAGGAGGCCATAAGACAAAGCTTAGCAGGAACAGAAAGAGGTAGAATATGCCTGCAAGAGAATGCAATCGTAAAAGGATAGGAAAATTGACACAATATGAACAAAATAAGATGAACTCACTTTTTTTGTTCTATGGCACTTTGTCTTCTCCATCAAAGCCTATTCTACCATTACCTCATCCTTGTGCTGAGTACTGAACTGTGCTTTCACTGAGTTGTCTGTTGTTCCCAGGAACTTTACTGCCCATTCAGATCACCTCGAGCCTTGATTTTGCATTATGTCCATGGCACTGGGGTTAGTCCTGATTTATGTTGTTCTAATCCTATAAAAATCGCACACTTCATTGGTAACACTCAGCATTTCTTTAGGGTTTATCATTCATCGATCTCAGAGCACTCTGTGGCAGTAAATAATGATCACTTCCAGCACGCGGCAGATGATTAAAAAAAAAAAATGGAAAGCAGAGAGCACTTGCATGTTTTGCCTGTGATCACATGGCATGGTGGGGAACACAACCCAGATCTCCTGATGCCTTGCCTATGAGGTCATGCTACCTCCTTAAATAAAATTAAAATGGAGTTCTGCAGTAAAAAGGAATGACTCTGCTCTGATACCAGTCTTAGTGAGATCAGCAGTGGGCCTCCTCTTAATAACACTGTGTTACTGTCGGGTTCACTGGGAACACTATTAGACTCCTTCAATAACTGGAGAAGAAAGTGCCCAAGCTTCGGTTTCAATCTGTACACAAAATGCTGTAACACATGGCAGCAGGAAAACTTCAGCAGGTGAAAAAACAGTCGTTCATTTCACAGTTTACATAGCAAAGCAAGTATTTGCTATATCCATCCAATTTGCATCATAGCCGAAAAAAACACTGATTGTTTCCCTAAGGTGGCAGTCTCCCCTGATTTATCTGTGATTTTCCGGGATTCAGCTGTCTTTGGTGGGATGCATGTCTATCCCACCATCCCTTTCCCTCTCTTTCTACTCCATTCTGATTGGAAAATGTGTTTTTAATATTGTGAATCAGAGATTGTGTTTCCATGCTACCAGCATCAAAGGAAATTCAGCCCTTACTAAC
This sequence comes from Corapipo altera, assembly GCF_003945725.1. Classification (NCBI taxonomy): domain Eukaryota; kingdom Metazoa; phylum Chordata; class Aves; order Passeriformes; family Pipridae; genus Corapipo; species Corapipo altera. Next base: position 24,583,093 of record NW_020884877.1, read on the forward strand.
AGTAAAAAAAAATTTAGTGATTTCAATTGGAAGGGAGTTTAGGACAAGTGCAGAGTGCAGTGTCCCACCACAGGGATGTGAGGATGTGGGAGCTGGGCAGCAGTGGCCATTGGGAAGGGCTTTGGCCATGTGGAAAATACACCACAATAGGGAAAATGAAAAGCAGTACCAGGATATGAAGCAGTTGGGATGGCTGCTTAGGCCTGTCCCAGTTGGTCTGCTCAGATGCTCAGCTGGCACAGTGTTGCTGCTGTATGGTAATGCTTCATGGAAAAATGGAGGGTTGTGTTGCTGAAGAACACTGAGTTTGTAAGTTCCTCTATGAAAATTATAAATTTGTGTTGCCATACTCTGAGGTGAGTGATATACACAAAACTATTTATGCCTGCCCATATGAAAAAAAGGTGGAGAGAAAAACAGGTTACTTTTTCATTATTTGTAGGTCTACAGTTTATCTGGTTTTCCCTGCAAGTATACACTTTTTTCTTCCTGGGTTTCCACCCCACCTCCCCCTCCACCCCCCAAAAAAGTGCTGTATATCAAAAGGCTTGGACAAATGGTCCTAGCAGATGTTTAGGCCACCTTGGTGCACATCTGTTTATTTGTGTTGGACCTGTTGGGCTCTGTGTGGTGTGTGGCCCACTCAAGAAAGGAAAGTTTTCCTTACAGAGAACAGGGAGACTCTGCTTCAAGCAGCCTGACCCCTGGGTATCTGCTGGGGGCTTCTGCAGTAAAGCTCTCTGATGTCAATGCAAATGGGTGGGTGCCCTGAATTAAGATGCATTTTGCTGGGAAATACTAAACTGAGGGGCAGTGGAGCTGTTCATGTTCATGAACATAAAATAGTCTGTGATAAATGAGAGGGCAAAGACGTAGTGCTGCTTCACTGAAATGGAGCCGCTGTTCTTTTATCTTTCGAAAATACAGCTGTGATTTATCTTCATGGGTCAAGGTCTGTTTGTGATCCAGTAGAGGAACATGTAGGAATCTGACCATGAAGTATCTTAATACTGCAAAATTGACCTGTAATACGGCGGTGGCCTGCAGTGACCTATTGCACTTTCACGTGCTTCTTCACAGGTGTGAATGGTCGGGGCATCTTCTGAGATACTTCTTTCATGATAACCTGTTCATGTGTGGCAAGTCACATCTGTAGTGATGCTTTGCCATGACTGACCACTTCTTTTTAAAAAGGTTTTAAAGGACATGTTTACTGTGTGTGCTTGATGGCAGTAAAATATTTTGGCTGCTTTAAAACATCATAATAGGAACAAAGAGCAACTTTGAAGTTGGCGTGGAGTTCCGGCCTTCCTTTGCTTCGGTATTTCAAGTTTATACAGAAAAGAAATACTGGGTTGCCGTGGTAACTGCTTTTTCACAGTTTCACCCCGTGTAACATGCTATAAATCTTTCTTATGTGCTAGATGGACAGAGATAAGGCAGTAAAATCTAGGCTCAGAGTCTGATGTATGGAAAGGTAAGTATAAAGTGTGATTATGTGGAAGTAATTCAAGCAGCACAGAGCACACAAATGTGCCAGTCTATCAGTGCATCTCTCTCTCTATTTTAATTAGTATTTCTCTCTTGGGAATACCTGCTTCATCGAATTCACTGTGTTCATAGGCCATCCAGTAGAACCGAAATTGTAATGTTATAGCTCTGTCACGTGGCTCATGGTTTTCTTAATAAACATTTCAGCCACCTATTTCTTAATGGGATTTGCTCAAAGCAGACTGACAAACAGTGTTTGTGATGACCTCTGTGGAAAATCATTACTGCCTTGCAAGGCAGTTAGTGTCCCATAAATCAGTAAGATTGTAACTCCACCACTCTCCACAAAACACAGCTCCTGCCTCCTTACTTGCCCTGCCTGGCTTGCACATCTGTGCTGAGGATAATGCCTGTGATGGGCTAATCTCCCATTGCAGTAGCAGATTTTCTAAGTGTTTCAGTCCTGTTTAACATGTAATTTGTAGCCAGTGTCTAAATATTACTAGAGAAAAGCTTTAAAATACAGAGAACTGTGTGTCATAACTGGCAAACATCTCTTGATCATTTTTGGGCGTGCAGCACAATTCTGGCCTAAGCAGTTTCTGCCTTGGAAAAAACTTTCAAACCAAAGAGAAGCAGCAAACAGAAGCTTTAAGGGTAAGGACAGAAATACAGGGGTGACAGAGCTCACCTAAGATCATACAGAGACACAGCAGTGTAGTGGGGAGCCGAGGGGAGTTGAGCCCTGGGTCTGTCTGGCTGTGACACATCCCCAGGTTTGTCCTCAGAGTAAGATTTTGTACATGGTCATGACTTTGCATGAGACAGAAAACTGAACTTCTCAATGTCTCCTGGTGATTGTAACCTTGATGTATGTTGCAGGGTGAAGCAGGGTGAAAACTTTGAAGTGAGAATCTTTTGAGTGAAAAAGTATGAAATGGTTTATTATCATTTTCCCAGATTTTAATGACATCCTGAATGTGTACAGAGAAATATGAAAAAAAAGCAGTGTTGGTCACACAGTGTTGTGTCTTACAGGCATTTGCCTTGCAGGCATTTGTCTGAGAACCTGATATTCATGAGTTTCTCAAGCTGACCTCGTCTCTTCACCATTTTTCATTTGTGGGGAATGTGTTCACGGTGAAATACACATGGGAGACAGTACATTAAAACATGAATAACGGGGAACATGCTCTACTTCTCTGCAACAGGTAGATCAAAACAACCTAGAATCTCCAACAAAAACCTGGCTTGAAGCTCCCTTTCTATTTTTACTGGTGGCATGAATGTCCAAGGAGAACAACCTAGAATCTCCAACAAAAACCTGGCTTGAAGTTCCCTTTCTGTTTTTACTGGTGGCATGAATGTCCAAGGAGAACCTTGAGAGAAAGCAAGTGCTTGTAGCTGTTTGGCTTCATCTTTTTCTTAACAGATACTAGGAGGCAGTTTTGCTAGAACTCTGAATGCTTGATCTATGCTTCACCAGGCTGGTATAAAGTGAGATCTGACACCTGAAATACTGGTTTGAAGGGCTGTCCCATGCTCTGATAATCTGCAGCACTACAGCACCACATTGGTTTTTACGGGTGAGATTCATTTTGCCAGGCCATAAATTTAGTAGAGGAAATTACCCACGACGTAATTAAGTTAGAAGTGTTGTGGCTAATTGTAAATATCCATATTGTCTTTAGTTATCCTGGACCTAGGGGGCATCTCAGACAAAAGCCTAAGATTCAGATTCTACTTACTGCAAGAAAAAAGTTGGACAGCATCTGATTTTGTTTGCATTGATTGTTTTGTCCATTAAGCTTACGAACAAGAAAGCTTTTGTGAATGAGTATGGGGCTGTAGGTAGGCAGCATAAAGAACTGATAGCAGGATGCTTTGCTTTTTACCAGACATGCTGTGGTTGGGGGCATCAATTGCCAGGAAAGTATTGAACGGGAGACAGATGGCTGACCTTGTAATGGGCAGCGTTAGGGACTTGTTATGGACCATTTCCTGGTCTAGCGAAGCACTTCGGCACTGCTCTCATCCCCCACCAACACTGGAAACAAAAGTGCCTGAGAACCAGAGCCAGCCTTGGCCATCGGGCTGTTCCTGGCATAGGGCAGGGTCACTTGCTTGGGAGCTTCTGTGTGTAAAGAGAAGGAGCTGCAGCCTTCACCAGATCCCAGAGGTTTGATCCTTAAATAAGGGTGACAGGTATTACTTGTTAAAAAATAAGAATTATGTGCTGTCTGGAGGATAAGGCTGCAAAATGACAGAGCAGGAGTGATGGGGTCACTAAAGGCCTTTATAAGATTCCTGGATGCTGAGTGTTTGCAACTTTCTATGAGTCTGGAGTCCCAAATTATTTCATTGGCTCCAAAGCACATAGGGCTCTGGTCATTCAGTGTTTTAGAGCATAACTTGGATTTCCTGAGTTACCAAGGTTTTCTTCCAGTTGAAAACAGGACCTGGACAGGAGTCAGTGGGACTTAGCACTTTCCCTGATGTTAAGTTGGGATGTAGCCAGAGTATACATGCAAAGGAGTGGGGAAAATTTCCCAGACATGATGGTTTAGATGTGCCCATGTAAACACTGTCTGCTTTTCCTGATTTATTTGACGATGTCACCTGGATAAACTTTTACAATGCTAGGCAGTACCTTTGAAACTTCATCTCCTGCAGGGAATATTCGCATCCCACTCTCAGGCATTTGATCTGGATGCTTCAATCAACAACTTAGGTGATCTGTACGAGCTCACAGCAGTCTCCAGCGGCAATTCAGAGCCTCTAAGCATCAAATTAGAAGCCACTTCTAAAGGGAGGGCTTTTTACATGCCTTTTTCTAAATCCGAAACAATCCAGTAATGCTCTTTAAGTGCACTGTAGGACTTTATAAGAAGTCATTCAGTGACTGCTTTGGGAGTCCTGGGACAAAAAGATAAAAAACATCTTTACTTCTACTCTGGCTGACTGTTGCATCCAGATGGAGAATAATTCCGTGTCTCAACAAGAACAGTATTAGGTTCCTTGGTGGTTAGAAGTTAGAGGGAGCAAAGCACATGGTGAAATTACTATCAGAGGTGATGAGGATGTTGACTTTGAACATATGCAACAGAGTAGAGATGATGATATTTTTGTAATGGTTGTGTAAAGGTGTATTAGGAGGTGGAAGTGAAGCTTTCTGTCTACTCGAGGTCACTCTGTTTCTGTACTGAGAGTTGAAATCTTGGACAACTTCTGACTAGCTTGAAAAGTTTACTGAAGCATTGAATAGCTTTTCGGCCTGGTTCTCATACAGGGCATGGCACAGTGAAACCCTTCTCTAGAAAGGGATCTGGTGCAGCCACTGGGCATGTAATACGTGTGCTTCTTGGCTAAAACATTTGCTTTCGATTGAACTTCATGTAGAAATTCCAGATGCACCCATGATTTTGTTAGTAAGATAACTAAATCCAGGTTACAAACAGAAGGCAGCCTCTCCTGTTGTTATGGTACTTTTAATGCATCAATGAAAAACAATAGAAATTTTTTCAAGAGAACATATTTTGCACGCACTGAAGTTCACTCATACTGTCATTTCTTCAAAATGGAAGAAATGTGGTTTGGTTTTCTAGGGTGCAATCATCAAATCATTAACATAAAAAAGGATAAAGCGGTAATGAAATGGAAATAATTTAATTAATCATATTTAAAGGTTTTCCATATCTGTGTCTTGTTACTATTTATCTGTTTTTTTCTTTCCTATCTCAAATCCATGGCAGATTACAAAAACTGGAAAGCTTTTATTCTTTCTTCACCTTCTAAAAATCTGTATGAAAGGCAAAACATACAGGCACTAAACTGTTAATGAATTAGCATCCTATTTAATTTTAAAGACCCCATCAGGAGACAAACCATAAATAGCAAATTATGAAATTGTGCCTTTATATGTGAAATACCTACAAGATTCCCTCAAAAGAAAGTTTAGTCCCAATGAAAATTATATGCCCATATCCTCATATATCCAAAGCACATAGCATAAGCTTTCCTTTAAACTTCTGTAGTGATTAAATGTAAGTTCATTGTATTTTTTGAAGTATCCATTATTGATTGAGATTACAAAAGTGTGAAATAATTCCTCTTTTAGGAAAGTTGCTTTGCATTAATCTCACTTGGTTGTGGGGATAAGTGCGGGTGTGACTTTTCCAATTAAGCAGCCACAGAGAAAAACACTTAGTAATTTTCTTCAAGTAAGTTAATGTTTTGAAAATTATTTTCATTTGAAAGCAAACAATCTTGAGAGCTGGGTTGGAGAAGGAGGAGCGATCTTTTATTTTTATTCTCATTGAATGTTCCACCTTCGTCCTTGCCATTTTTGTTGCACTAAAAAAATTAATTAACTTAATTGAGTTCATTTGGAAATAGTAACAGAAGGATGGCAGACGCATTTGTCGACCCTCTCCCTAATGAGGGAGCATTGTCTCATTCAGGAGCTGCCCAGAGCTGTGTGTGCATGGAAGGAATACAGTGGTGGACCCACTGCCTCTGCCTCTTAATGAGCAGAAAAAGTCCCTCCCACTTTATCACTGCTCTGTAAATAAAAGCTGCAAAGATGGTCCTGCGGGTCCCCTGCTGGGGGGGGGGGGGGGGCAAGGCCGTCACTGGTGCCTGTTCAGGGGCTTCATTCTCTGTGTGTCAGGATCAAACAAGTTTTAGTAGGACAAAATCCATTGGAAAAAACAACTGAGATGAAAAAATGAAGATGTTTCCATCTGGAGGCAGGAGGCGGATGCCTTGGTCCTCTGTGCCCCTGCCATCTCTGAGCAGCAGGTGTTGGCATCGCTGCTGCAGCCCCCTCCAGTCCTGCCTTTCTCTTCCTGGGGGTATTTACAGTTGCCAGCTCTTTCTCAGCCTTTTACTGGGTGTTTGCACAGCACTGGCTCCTGATTTCTGTCAGGGCCCCCAGGTGCAACTGCTCTTTTTGAAAGGAACAAGCATCACCTGGAACAGGAGGTTCACTCAGAGGGATCCATTCAGTGTGAAGTTTTTGCTGGGATCATGCAGGAGAAGCTGACTAGATAGAAGACAGAAATAATCACTCAGACTTGAGTCTGAGTCTTTTTTCTTCCATGAATCATCCTTTAAAGAAAATAAATAATTCTTCACTGAATTTTAAGGCTGAAATTCAGGTCATTATTGTGGTTTTTTTTTGTTTTCTCTATCTAATCAGACATCCAAGGAGACAGCCCAGAAGTCAGAAATGGGTGCAGGGGGGTTGGGGGCTTATCCTTTGTGGCACACGAGCACCCTGGGGTTCACATCCTCCTCCCCCCAGTGCAGTTGAGTAGCTCAGTTTCCTGTCGTGCAGGCACAGGTGAAGACAGCTCCTCTCCCACATCAAGCCTCACACCAAGCTCCAGAGGTCCAAGTTTGTCTCATCATTTACGGTTTCAGCCTGGATGTTGAAAACATCTGCTAACCTGTCTACAGGCATGAAAAAAAAAGGGGGGGATTTATGTATTGTAGTCAACTTGATTTAAAGAGGTAAGAGTTATTGCAAGACAAGGAGGTATCAGCTGTTCTTCCTCACAGAGGGAGAACCACCACATGGCCACAGTAGACTGTTTTTGGCAAGCACAGCTGAAGTGCAATAATGTGTGTGTTTCCTATGAAACACGGGGGGATGAGCCATGAAAAATGCCAAGCAGCTCTGCAGGAGCAAGGCACGCTTGGCTTTCCTCACTGCTGAGCCCTGTACCCCCGGGGTGCCTGGGCTCCTGAGACCTTGGTTTACCACACCTCCCCTGTGCAGCAAAACACAGACACACATGCTTGAGGTTAAACCTACTCCTAAGTCTTATATAACTCATTAAATACAAGCATATGCGTTTAAATGCTCTCCTGAGTGACACCCTCACAGCACATGCCAGCAAGCACGTATTTAATTTCATGCATTTGGTGAAATGTTGATTTTGTTTTATTTATTTTGGTGCCTGGTGAGAAGGAAAAGCTTTTTTTATTTATTTTTCTGCAACTTTCTGTATAGAGAGTGTTGAAAATAGGGACTCTACACCATCAGCGAGGAGCTTTGCTACCTACTAAATCTAGTTACATCCGCCTGTGGTTTTTGAAAATCCATGGTGATTTTTAAATGAATATGCTAAATAGTACATTAGGTTATTTTCACGACAGCTTTTATCTTTAATATCTGGCTACAAGGTAAAAGGTATTAGTGACTGGGCATGATGTGTAAAAGAAGAGGCATCATTCCCAGTGCACCTTTGACAACAAACAAGCAGTAACATTAATCCATTACAGAAGGAACATGGATTCCTGTAAAGGAGATGCCACCATGCAGTCCCAGCTCACTGGAAAGCATCCTAGCTTTGCTTGGATTTTGCATGACTATGGCTTTACTGGAGCAAGGGAGGATTTTGAGGAGTTTTCTCATACATTTTTCCTCCCAGTGAACACCAGCTTCCCCCTTGCATGAGGTGTGCAGTTTCCCTGTTTAGATTGGTCTAATCATTACAGACCTAGTTCAGCAAAGCTTTTAATCATGTTCTTAACTTTAGCATGAAGTTAATGAGCATGCTTTGATGCTTGTGGGTTCATCTCTGTAGTAGCTGCAAAGCACCTCCTGGGTAGTTTTCTGTACTGGAAATCCCATGCAGGAGCGTTACGTGCATAAAACTTGGCTGCTGGAATTTCTGATCTGCGAGCGAATTGCAGTAGGTCCTGTAAGAGCAGAGTGGAAAGCATGGTGTCCTAGATCTCCCTGCTGGTAGGCCCTCTTTAACATTAATATCAGGAATGGAGGAAGGAGACTTTGGCCTAATTGTTGGATGCTAGATGCTAGGTATGAGCTGGCCTAATTGCTGGATGCTGGTACAAGCCTGTCACTGAGAGTGAGAGAGTTGAATTTGCATCAAAAAACGGTACAGTTCTAATTAGTCATCTAAAATTGTGTTAATCATTAAGCAGCTGAAAAAGACCACTAACCACAGTCCTTAGAGCTTTTAACAAATGTTAGCAAGATCACTGTGAAGCATCCAGCCCTTCTACTGGGCATCTTGCCCACAGAGCTGATGGTATTTTGTAAAGGGTGTAAGTGCGATATGGTCCTTTAGATTTTTATTGTGCATCTGAAATAACTTCAAAACAAATCAGTGTAGGTGGACTTTGTGGAAATTGTGTGAGGGAGAGACTGGACCACCAGGGAAACTTCCAGACTAACCTGCAAGGGCTTATGTATGTGTGGTTTGGGATCTGTGGTGCTTCAGTATGGAAGTTCACATAGGAGGGTGTCCATTCCTCTGGGACGCTCAGGGAGAGGTTTGGATTTATCATGTATCTGAAACTTCCAGGCTTGTGGTCTTTGCCAGAGCTTTGGTGTTAACCTAACATAAAACATTTTCTTTAAAATAATATACTGATATCTGAAAAAGAGAAGAGGAAGAACAACACAGGAAATAATGAGATCTTTTTTGACAGCATCACTCTGTTAAGCCACTTTGTATCAGCAGAGGTTTTGGCTTTGGATCTCCATGTGGAAAGATGAAATGCTTCCACTTTTCTAAAAGTTGCATTACTGGCTTAGTGAGATTGTTACGTTTCTCTTTTTAAATAATGTCTTCCAGGTCTGGAAAGTAAGCCCCCTTTCATTGTCTGGAGTGAATATACAATGGGGTTGGTGAACTATAAATGGACCTATTTGAAAGCAATCTCTTCAGAAGGGTTTCCGAGGAAAGTGAAGGACCAGACAACATATTTTTATTATCTTTAAATGGTTAAGAGATGAACTGGAAAACTGTAGGCTAGTTTACTTAACATCTGCTGTTAGGACAGGAAACTTATTGGAAGATTTCTCAAGTGATGTGGTAAGAAAACACCTGGAAAAGTGTATTTTGCCTGTGGATAAGCAGGGTGAGGACTGGCTGGGGAGGTCATGGTCAGCCAGCTTCTGATATCGGTACCATGGCAGAGGAAACACATTTTGTAGAAGAACTGCAGTGCAGAGGCCTAATGAGGGGGAGGGAAGGAAGGAGGCAGGCTTTAGAAAGAGGTCTGCATGGATGAGCAGTGGCAGAGGAGCAGTTGTGTGCTGCTGGAAACTGGCCAATAACAGATCAGCATAGATGGAAAATTCAGATTTGAAAGGGGTCGATGGCGTGGAACCCTGTGGCACAGCTCCACTCATCCTGACCAGCTGGTGAGGCAGCAGGAGGGGTACCAAGGCAGATGTGGTGGGACACTTGAGGCTACCAACCCCCCAGGCCTCCAGCAGCTGTGCCCCTGCAGCTGGGGGTCCACTGTGCACATGGGACTGTGCCTGCCCAGGGTTGTCTGCTTGGTACTGAGGAGCACAGTCGGTGTTAGGACTAAGAAGCTCTCTTGAGGTATCATTGCCTTTGTTAAAACAGTATGAATAGTCAAGATTCTGGGGTTTTTGTTCTGGGGTTGGGGGGGGTTGTTCAGGTGTAAAGGTTTGACCTGAAGCAGCATTAATACTTTCCTATTTATTTTCTGTCATGCCAAAATGAGAAATATAAGGTGGCCATGATGTCTTATACTCAAAATCTATACTGATACAAATGCATGCAATTGCATATATTCATCTCTTTTGGACACAGGAGGGAGTTCTTCTTGCTCGTCTTTAAAGGTCATTGTCCCTAGTTTGTCTAATAGCAAAATATTAATTAGGGTAACTGGTATAATCCTCCTTTATCCCTGAGAGTCTGCTAAAGCCTGCATCACCCTGCAGGCTTACTGCCAAATTTCAGTGAGTGCAAAAGATGCCTTGGATTTGTGGGCATGGTCATTTCTTGTGCTGTAAGTAAATGAAATGATCAAAATGCGCAAGCAGCATCTGACATTAATTGCATGAAATACCATTCTATTGAGAGTTAAACAGAAGAGAAATTCACTGCTGGAGACTCCTCTGTCTTTGAGATTGATGATACATAGGACAACAGCCTTAAAATTCATTATTTAAAGTTCATTGGAGGCTGCTGACAGGGGAGGCCATCTCAATGAAATGAACTCTTCATGTGGGATTTCCTAGTTTCTCAAACAGGGTTGGCCTTTAGAGAAGACTGTGTTAATAGTAGTTAGATCTTTTGGGTTTCCCTCATGTTCTTTGTAATGCCCAGGAAATCTGTTATGTTGTCCCCTGTTCTCAGATTCAGAAATAAGGTGGTGAAGGTAAAGACAGCTGCTTGGTGCACTGTGTTTAAAAAATGACATTTCCATCCTTGTTTGGAAGCAAAAGCACTGTGAAGCTTATTAGAGCCCAATTAACGTAATATATTGCAGTTATTACTCTCAGAATGATACCAGACATTCCCCTCGGAGGGGGTAAATTGAATCCTCATAACTGGCATTTAAACAAAACTGGAAACCAGCACTTAATAATAGGCAGTAAAAATAGAGAATATCATTCTTCCTCTTCTGAAGTCAGCTAACTCTGGTTGCAGGTGAAGAATTAACCATAGACTTCCATCTTTTGTTAAAAAAAAAGTAAAAGTCGAAGGAAACTTTAGCCTGAAATAATCATTACGCTTCATAACGTGGTTTGCTGTCAGTATAGAGCTTAGAGAGAAGGAGGAAGGTTTTATGGTCCTCAGCTTAGCACTTGATGGACATTTATGGACTTTATCAGGCATTTCTTCCCAGGCCCTGCTCTCATTTTCCTAAAAGACAAGGGTAATCATTTTTCAGTCTGCTGCAATCTGCTAGACCTCTTAATATGATCCTTTACTGCTAATACAGGAAAAAAAAAAAAAGTGTTCCAACTAAAGCCTTAGGCAGAATTCTCTGTGTCCTCTGGTCCTCTGCAACATGGTGGGAGAAAAATCTAGGGTTAGGTTAGTGCCTCAGAAACAAAAATTCAATGCCTACTATGTTGCCCACAAATCAATATGATTTTCAGGCTTCTGAACAGAGCTTGGAATTATTTTTGTATTGTAACAAACAGTTTATTTGAAAGTCCTTTTCTCTATATATCTGTTTTTTCCATGATCCCCAAATCACGTGATATTAAATGAAATAATTATTACAGATACAGGAAGTTTTAGTACATTAAAGTGAATTGCATTTAGTCAGTTCTTCCTCATGCCTAAAAGAGAGGTTGCCATGGCAAGATGCCAAAGCTGTCTCCATAGATTGGTGTGTTCCCAAGGCTTAGCTCAGTGCAGCAAAAACTCAAGCTGGGAACAACTCACCAGAGAGTTCCATGGGAGGTTCCCCTCTTGCTTCACCCAGTAGTGTCTCTATATTACACAGAGACCTACTAAGTAAGAACACTCAGTGCAGACAGTTTTGGAGAATGGTCCTTGATTTAAAATGTAGTCCCTGCTAGAAAGTGTCAGCTGGAAAATTTGTCAGTTAGAAAACTGAAAAGTATAGAGGGAAAGAAGCATACAGTTGCAAGACCTGTTAAAGATGTGGGGATCTATGAAATAGAAGAAAACATTGATGATCTGAGGATATAAAGTTATTTTCATCACATATAAAACCCAAGTAAAAAAACTTACTGTTTTTTTCCCATGTAACCTGAAGTAATTATGACAAACAGCTGGCAGGGAGAAGCTGCCTTCACAGGCCAGTAGTGACCACGCTCTCCTCTGCACCACACTTTTCCGAGGTCCTCCCCACACTCACATTCAGCAAGAGGCTCAAGGCCATGCTTAGATGCATTAAAGCTCTCTTAAAGGTATGATTAAGTATTTTATTAAATGGAAACCTTGTCTGAATTGGGGCAGTCAGTACCAAGTCAGCCTTTCTTCCAGCCTGCTGCCTTTCCCCCATCCTGAGGGCTCTGTGCCCTCAGTGGAGCCCATTCCCTTCCCTGCAGGGTGTTGAAGGCTTGATTACTGTTTGTTGAATGGTCTGAAATCCTCAGACGGAAGTTGTCACAGGAAGGCAAAATATTGCAAAATATGTCTGTTCTGATGTACTTGTTAATAGGTTCTGGGATCCCTTGGAGATGGAAAGTGCTGCATAAATGTGAAATTTTAATTATTTCATGTAGCATTACTCATGCAAAGGTGCTGCAGACCTACTTATATCTGATTAATATCTGAGCTGGTTAATTTCAAATATGTTTAAATATCATTATTGGATAAATTGAAACTACAGACAAAACCTAATTTGTTGGTTTACATTGATGGTAAAACTCCATTATTATTTTTATGTAACTTAATAAAGATTATGTGCATATATTAATTATTAATAAAACTGTACAATGGAATGGGTCATGAGTGGCCAGTATTTCAGTGATTAAAATAACAAAGCACAGTGGAAAGAAACATAAATAAATCGAGACCCATTTTTAATTATTATTAGCCTCTTTTGTCGTGCAGGTCTGAGAGTAGTGCTGCCGATGTCCATTGCCGTTTAATAGCCTCCTTTGTGTGATTCCAATTTGCATGAGATTTACTTGGGAATTGATTCTTCTCCAGCCCTGCTAGCTGCTATTTTGGGAAGACAAAAGGGACCAAGTATGGTGCTGTAGCTCCAGCATAGGGCAGGATTTCAAGAGCTGCACCCCGACAGGCTTTGTATGGCTGTCCGGCTGCTTTGTTTTCCTGAGCTGCTCTGGTCCAAAGGTTGAGTTTGTGAGCTTTCTATCTCAGAGAATAGAAACAATAATAGTTCAATTATTATTTCTAAAAATAGAAATAAGAGAAAGTCCAATTTTCAGTGGATCCCAGGCATTTAATAATCTTTCAATGATTCCTGCAAGTTGTGAAGATGGGGAACTGAAGCTTCTTTATAGCATATGAAGCACAAATGTCTGTGTGAGCTCCTCACACCTGCCCTAGCAGCCCTGTTCCTGGAGCAAGGAGCAGTGCAGTGCCTGAGCCCTGACAGGGCAGCTCTTTCCCTACCTGGGAAGCCAGCTGCCTCCCCAGGGTCCTGCAGGAAGGGTTTAATGTATAGGAGGCAAGAGCATATAAGGGACATAGATTTACTAAGGAGACTGTGACTGTGTTTGACAGTGCAGTATAACCAGAGCTCACAGGGTGATGGAGGAAAGGCTCTAACACAGAGAAATCGTCACCAAATTATGCTCATGGTCTTTCCAGTCCCAAGGTCTGGGATTTGGAGTGAGTAAAGAGGGCTTTGAGCCACCCAAGGCTCCTCTACCCCATGGGCTGTTTGCTTTATGCTGCAGGTCGTAGCATGGTCTCATGGCAGGTTGCCTTACTGAAGTGGCTTTTATTTCCACAAGGACTGCAGTCTTCTGGGTTTTTACCTATATAACACTCACTGAAGGTAACTTCTTGTGGAGGTGGGACCATGGCTGCATTTGCTTTCACCACCAATTTGACAAACCTGTGAAGGTGTACAGGTACAGCACTGAAGATCAGACATGGGAAATGTAGTTTACACCATAGCCCTTGGTATCTCTGTTGAGTTTGCAGACAAGGGTGCCAAGCAGTGTTGGTGATAAAGTGATTTTTGGGATAAAAAGACTTATTTAGCAGCTTTAGCACAAAAAAGATTACAAATTTGAAGAAAATGAAGAGGTAAAATCTAAATCAACAGAAAGAATAGCTCAGCTGAAAAACTGAGGGTGTTGTGACAGGGGTTTTATGCAATCTTCAAAGTAGAAACATATAATTCTAGCACCATCTGAGTCTCTAGGAGAGGCCAATCCTGCATGGTTCAGATTCTGGTAGGAAGCAGAGCGTTGGTGGGAGCTGAGATGACAGAGCTCCTGGCAGGATGAGACCAGGAGCTGGCATGTTTCACAAGTGGCTCTTTTTGCTGCTAGCAACCAGCTCTTCTTTGACAAGTAGGGAAATAAAATGAGTGATGTGCTTTTTGGTTCAAGGAAGAGTTTTAAAATGTGATGGAGAGCTGCCAGCATAGGAGACAGCACTCCTCCCTTGCTTTGCTTCTGATGTGCAGCAAAGATGAAGGTATTGCCTTGAAATAGTCTCCTGCACTGGGCAAACAGGAGAAGATAAAAGGGAAGAACAGTGGGAAAACAGTCTCGATTTAGACCATGGCAAAAACAGTGTGCAGAGTAGCCTCTGTAAAATGTGTCACAATAGGAAATCAATTTTGAATTACACTATGTGATGCATACTGTATTTTCCATCCCTCATTATAATGAGCAAACACAACCTTACATAATGATGGCTTTTTAAGAGATTGCCTTTGGCTGAATTTATTGCCAGACAGATCTATCCCATGGCATTTAAATTCATAATGCTATGAAATGTGCAAGCTGGCAGGAGGATGCTTGTAAAACTTCATGCCAGTGAGGGCCATCTTTCTTTTGCTCTTCCACCTCATTGGTCTCTTGCAACAGGTGAAAACCAACACAAATTGATGGCACAGATCTCTTGCAGGAGCTGAGTGTCACCTCCCTTTTGCTGTGCCACAGCAGCAGCAATGCTGCTGTAACAGGAAGAAGGGATTTTCCTTGGCATTGAGATCCTCTGTGCACGTATCATGTCCTGTAGGTCTGTACCAGCAAGGAAGACTGAATAGCTGACGTGGCTGAGCATGCAAGATGGTGGCAATTGTTGAAATAAATTGTTGAAATAACTCTCTGCACAACATGGGGTAGTGAGGCTCATGCTGTCTTGGTGGAAATCCCCAGACAGTTTAGAACTGACTAGCTGAAAGTTGTCAGCATGCAGCGTCTGCAGTTTCACATTCCTCCTCTAGACGTTTGGGCACATTTTCCAGTGTTGGCAAAACACTGTCCTTGAGTGAGCCTGTTGGGCTCAAATAGAGGGGGAGACACTCATCTCCTGTGCACATTTGCTTCCTCTACCTTGCAGCTGAGGATGCCAGTGAAGATGCAGGTTATAACAGTGACTTTTAGCATGTGGGCATCCTTCCCTTCCAAAGCCTGTGGATGGATGGAAGGATATAATTTCATGGAAGCCAGATATTTCATGTGGTTAATAACTTCCAGAGGCTGGATTTGAACTAGATTGCTGTGCAGGGAGTGCTGTACTAGTCGATTGCTGCCTTCCAGCAGACCAGCAAATGCACTTTCAGTTGAAGTTGCACTGAACTGTCCTGTTTTAGGGTGTACTCATAATTGTCATGACAAGATGAGATTTTCAGATTTTTCTGTATTTTTGGTACTAAATTTCTTTCTTCTTTGGTATGGTGAAATCCCCCTCTCCTTTTCAGAAACTGCAGTATTATTTAATGAATATGAGCTCCCTTTCAGCTTGGGTGACATTTTCAGCAATGCTTAAAATGAAACTCAGTGATTTATTTACTTCTGGAAATAGCCAACCATCCAAAATTCACCCTGGAATGTCAGGATGCTTCTCACTGAGTCGTGTTATAACCCTGCTCAGCTGCATGAGATGCCAATTCACTAAAAACCAGAAAAACTGAGGGCCCAGTTCCTGTTTTGTAAAGTGAATCAGAAAGATAATTTAAATTAGAAAACAAATGTTTTTGAGTTTCCATTTTGGAATCTAAACTGGATTTGGTTGGATTATTCACTGTGTCTGCAAATTCTTTGAAAAATGTTGGTATTTGTCCTACATTTGTCCACTGAAATTAGGAGGTATCTCCTGGGTCTGAGATGGATGAGAGGTCCCCAGTGTGGAGCGTTGTCCTGACAGGCGTACAGGAGCCCTTCAACAAAAATATTCTCTGCAGCCCGGCTTCACTGGCTCTTTAAGGGTTGCTTCCTTCATGTTGAGAAGGTCAAAGCGCAATAAGGAAATTGAACACAACTTCTTGACATTTGAGATCATGAATTTTCCTTTTGAATTAGAGCACTAAATTTGCAAGTTAGTAAGAATAAAACTCTGAACCCTTCAGATGGTTTGGGGAGGGGGGGAGTGACTCCAATTAAATCCTCCAGGTCGAGCAGTCCTCACTCGCCTGGTTTGATTTTGGTGAGCTGCCTGAGCTGGTGTGTACAGAAGTGTGCTGCTGTTTGTTTTGTTTCCCAAAGCACAACTGCTACGAATCCCCCAGTGACAACAGCAGACCTGAGCGTGCTCAGCTGTGGCAGATTGATTGTCTTGCCTTGCCCTTGGAGTCACTGGCTGTTTGCACAGCACACAGGGATGGATATATATCACTTTATCCCTTAGAAATGTGGTGAGCTGAAGCTCCCCAGCAACAGAGATGGGGAATGCTTAAATGCAGATTCTGGTTTGTACCTGTACTTTTCCTGTTCTTGTTACACTCCATGCCTGCTGCTCACCATTGCCTCAGCTGGTTCAGAGGGCTGTAGCCAAAATCCTGCCCAGCACCATTTTTTCAAGAGCATAAAGCATTGACATCCAGCCTGCATTTAGTTTACTCGTCAAATGCAACCTGTGAAGTCTGAGTTCAAAGAAATGACCATCTACTCCAGTTTTTGGAGGAGGTGAGAGGAACTGGCTGCTCCCCAGCTCTTGCAGACTCCGAGGCCAAACTCACCCAGCATATCCTGCAAGATGGGCAGGGAGACTGGAGTTGTCTGAAGAATAGCATGAGACCTGGAGTTAGACCAGTCTGACTAGGATTGAAAAGAACTGTACAAAGCAGAATAGCACAGCTATTTTATTAGAATTTTCCCAGGGAAGCATGGAGCGGTCGGTGAGAGTGTCTGGAAGCAGAAATGAGCTATCTGAGCTGCTTGTGTAAACAAGTGGTAAATCTAAAGCCAAATTCAGATTTGGTTTGCAACATATAATCTGGCTAGGCTTAACGAGGGTTAATGAGGTCTAACCCTGGGCTGGTAATGGGCCCTGAGAGGTTCAGGTTCCTTCTCTTCTCTGTAACAGACCATGGATTCTGCCTCTGTCACTGATAATTATTATGACAACAGTGTTGGGTTCGGAGCCAGGAGACTTATTTGTTCTACATAACAGAGCAACTTTCCAATTTATGTATGTGTTTTACATTGCTATTTTTGTTATCACTGGACTTATCCAATTAGTCCCTTCCAGTTCCAATTTCTATAGGTATTTGCAGTACAATTGTACTGCAGACACACATATGGCAGCATTTCTCATATCACTACTGTTTCCTATATGGGGTTCCCCCAGATTTTAGGGGGACTGCTTCTGTCTGCTTTTTTGTGTGGTGCCACATCTTCCAAGATTTTAACGACTTTTTGTTTTCTTTTCAAAGACAAATATTTCCTTTCCTTTTACATGCTTCATGCATCTTTTCAGGGACACACAGGGGATTTTGAATCACCAGCTGTTCAGCTGTTTCCTTTCAAGATCTCTTTGAAGATCCCTGGGCCTGTACTCCTTACTCAGCTCCCGGGTAGCTGCAGGGTCCATGCTCCATGCAGACTGAAAGGGAATGGCTTCCAGTCTCTGTCTCACCTAAGAGTACCTGGGGCTGTCTTGTCTCTCTGACTTGTGGCAATTCAGTCATCCCAGTCCATGGTGGAAGCAAGTAACATATATATGACTGTCACTGATAAAAGTTCCTTTTTCTCATGCCCTGTGAGATGTGCCTCCATGTTAAAGAGCAGCAAGGCAAAACATGGGCAAAGTGAGAAAATGCATTCCTATGCTATTTGCAATCAGAATTTGGATAAAAATTATATAGGAGAGGTGGAAATCTTCACAGCCGGTCTGTGCTAAAGAGTGAAGGGCTACAGCAGATGAAATGTGCTCAGCCTCCAACAAGTTTAAAGGCACCTGCTGAGAGCAGCCACTGAAGAAATGTAGAAGTGGTAATGCTGGACTTGTTCCTGAAAACATTCCATTGCAGTAACGGGAAGACTATAAGTGGTTGACAAGATAATGTCCCAACTAGTCCCTGGTACATTTCTGGGCATGTCCTTCATTTGGGGTCACCATCAGGATGCTCCCACCTCCGTGACAAAGGTGTCTGGTGTCCGCATGGCACTGATGCTGCCCTTGCCTGGACGCTGCCCACCATCCCAGGGTGATTGTTCCCACAGAGGTGACCATCCTTCCCTCAGCTCCGTGCCAAAATCTTCGCAAAGTCAGGAGCCTTGAGATATGTTGGAAACTGAGAGGCGGCAACTTGGTCCATCTGTGAAGGGGATGGCACTCTGTGGACAGGTGATGGGGTCCCTGGCTGTGCTGTGAATATTGGCCTCCACAACCCCACCTGGTTCTGTCCATCCCTCCCTTGGTCCCAGAGAGAGGATTTAAGGTGATCTGGCTAATTCTGTGAAGCTGCAGCTGTGCAGCTCAGCCACCAGTGCCACCCTGGCATCAGCTCGCTCTGAACTTTGCAGTCATCACAGAGGCACGGGTTGGCTGTGTTCGTGCTGGTGCATCCATCACCACAAAGTGCAGGAAGTTTTCCCTCTGAATGGTGCTCCATCATTAAGAATTTTAGCACCAGGTGTAACTAGTAAAGCCCAGTTACGAAATATTTGTTCTAATGACACATTTGTAGCATTGCTTTTGTTGCTCTCAACAATGGTAATTGCTTGGGTCCCTGGAAGACCCTGCAGCTAAGAGATAACCATGGCCTTTCTACTGCAAATATGCCTATGGGTAACTTTTTATGCATATGCAGTCTCATTAAGCCATCTGTAGAAAATTAGACTGCTTACTGCATAATCGTTCGCAGGAACAGGAACTGGGTTCATCGCCTTTCTAACAAAAATTGTATATCTGTCTAGAGCCTGATGACTTCATTTTAATTTGCATCAAGGCGGTGGTAATGAAGTAGGCTTGATGAAAATGAAAAGCAGACTATGAGAACCTGGCATCAGTAGTGAACTACTGATAACACGGTCTCATTTTCAGTTCATCTTGAGTGTGTTGTGCATGTGCTGGGAAAGTCTCATTTTGTATCCTGAGAACATCAATCTATCAAAGACCTCTGTACCAGTATTGATGCTGTGTTCTTACTGCTTATCCTCTTACATACATGTACTCTCTTTTTAAAGAAAACATTTATTAGAATTTTCATATTTTTCTTCTCTTTTTGAAGAGTAGGGCAGTCCTTTAGTTGAACACTTGACTATGCTGGATTGAGACAGTTTCATTCCCAGCTTTTCCTCACCCTGATACTGCAGTTTGCTAATGGCATAAATAGGATTGTGCTCTTTCCCTTCTCCTACTCCGTGTGTACTGTCTTTAGAGATTGTCTTGTCCTTGACAAGTGCTAACTCAGGTACCCAGCTAATGCAAGCAGAGGCTGCCAAAGGACGGGCTGGAATGTCTCATATGCCCAGACCCTCATCCCAAATGCAGCCTGGTTTTGCTCACCTACAGACAAATCTCTAGATGTAAGACTGCTGGAAAGAAAAGGTTGTTGCTGTGTTGGTGACCACACTGCCAGGCAATGCACAGGGTCTGTGATGTGTTAGACACTCAAAGTTTGGGGTCTTAGGTTAGTCAGCGGAGAAAAATCTGCCTTCATACCATAGTTAAAACCCCGTGCTGCTTTCCGAAGCGTTCACCCTCTAAAGCAGCGTATGTGGTGCTATTTGGCCTAAACATGTTGGTTTACTACTAATGGCAAAACTCTGGGCTGAGGAAGCTTGAAGGCACCCCAGGATCTCAGCTCTCTGAAGGTGCTGTGGGTGGGGTTGATGGATCCTGCTTCAGAAGTTTACAACATTTACACCTCCATCTGGACTAATCAGGAATCTCTTTGTTGTTAATTGTGAGATGCAGACACTTTTAGAGAGTGATGCATTGATTTTTTTAGATGTGTCTTCAAATGAGGAGAATTCTCCCCTACATCGTCCCATTTCTCTGTTCTCTCCTTTGATTCTGTTCTAAGCCATTTGCAGCCCATGAAGCAAACCCACCAAATGTTGGTCTCTTCAGCTGTCTTCCAGCACCCTGCTGCAAAAGGAGAGCTTACAGCTGCCCCAGCCCTATGGAGAGTGAAGGCTCATCAGGAACCAAGGAGCTAGGTGTGCTCCAAAGTGTTCCTACCTGAATAAAGTGATCAAAACCCACAACCGAACATATTCCTTGAGCCTGCACAGTGCTGTAGGGCTTTACTACTTTCTGTGCACATCTTTGCAACCTGCTGTATTTCTTGTACTTTTCTCCTGCTTTACTTGACCGAGGAGCAGCTTTGACTTTGAAAGAAGCCGTCAGAGACTGCAGCAATCTGCACTCTTCCACTCTATGTGCTGTTTGCGGCTGAAAGGGAGAAGCTGCTTGAGGTGGAATCCTCACTTGCATTTTGCCACCACACACAGCCATATCTTACAGTCAGGGAAGCAGACATTGCATATGGGGCACTGATTTATTTCATACCATGCTCTTGTGAGGCAGCCATGGGTTGAAGTGGAAGCGCACGAATCGGCCACTGCCATTAGAGAGCCTTAATAAATATTAATTTAAGTGTGTGCTCTCCTGCTAAGAAAGTCACTGGTGAGCAGAGTGCATGCTGGCAGCTGTGCATAAATTAAGCTTTTCCATTTGCTGAGTTTATGCATAGCCACAGAATTGCACGGGGAGAGGAGATGCACCGAAGTGGGCAGATGCACCTTGATGTCATCACACCAGAGAGTCCATCTAGTCTCGGTAACTGACATGAGGAGTGTCTTTGTTTTTACTTTTTGATCCTTTTACAAGTGACACTTGGTTTGATTTAGTAAACTTTAGGACATGATGATTTGCCAAGGCACATAATTTACACCAAATCTGGCAGTTTTTCCAGCACGTAATTATATTAGAAGTAATTATATAGCTTCAAATAATTCAAATAAGAAGCTTCAAATTTCTTTCTCTAATTTTTAACTTTTAGGCTTTAATCACTTAGAAGATAGCGAATATTTTCATTTTTATTTTACAGCTTACTTTTCATTCATAGTTTATATCAAACTTGCTAAGATGGAAATTGGATTTCCTTTAAAATGCAGAAAACCTGCACTGTAAAATAGCTTTAGTACTGGTTAAGTAAATCTACTTTCCTTGTCCTGGATGAAGAGTTTTGGAGTTTTTTACTAATCCATGTATACTTGCATTTTAAAAGGTTTAAAATACTATTTCCATGTAATAAACTAGACTGATTATTTTGGGCAAGCTGTCCTTCCGAATTATTAAGTCCCAGTTTTCCACACTCACTTCTTTTTGATGTATCAGCAGGGGAAGACAAATCTTCCTGTTGTGTTTTGTTTGTTGGTTTTTGGTTTTTTCCCCAGTACTCGGTCCTTTTCTTAATCCTGGGTGAACTGATTATCCTGACTTTACTGAATTAATTAACCTAAGCTAAATGGATCATTCCATTGAGATAGTAAATGTTTGCAAGGGTGACTGAACCTGGCCCTGATGATAGATAAAGAAGTATCAAAAGGAAAGAGATGTGCTAGATTTTATTTTCCAGCCCTTGAAATGTTAAAGTTTTCTGTAAAACTGTATGCAACCAAATGCATACCTCAGTCATTCCTAGGTCCCTAGGGATGCATTGGTTGTTACTGATTACCAATGCTAGTCTTGATCTAAAAGGGACAAGAATTGATTTTAGAAGGGTATGTAACACTTTTAAGCGGGGCGAAAGTTTTTTTGTGTCCAGAAACATTCACTAAGAGATCTAGCTAAGTGAATAACCATATGATTTCAGAACTGAATATAAGTACAAACTGAAAGACTTATTATTGTTAGCAAAGATAACAGTTGATTTTAATACAGAATTCTTATTATTTATCTTTATGGTTTGTAGAGCTAAGAGTTGTTTATACATTGCAAGTCAAACACAAAATAAGTACTTTATATGAAGAAGAAAAAAGACATGTAAATATATTGGGTTGGATTTAGTTGAGCGAGGTTATTAAATTATTCAGTTCTTCATGTGATATTTAGATAAATAAAGTCTCATTTTCCACTATGCAGCTGATCTCATTAAAGGGAGAAAAACCCCTTTAATGTTTAAACCATCCTCTAATTCTGAGCAAATCCCTAAGAATGTTCTAAGGAGAGAGAATTCTTAAATCGCTGGATTTTGTATCCTAATTAAATCTCTTGACAGCTCTCTGCATTATGTGCAGCAGAGGTTCAGTGAAATACAGGAGGTGGAGCTCAGCTTTTCATGAGTCTCCTTTTTTACAAAATAAGGCTTATATTTCCTTTTTATTCTGTGTACTGAGCAGCCCCATGTCCGGGTGATCCAAGTTCAGTTACTCCTTGGAGGTGTATGTTTTCTGGGTTTTTTTCTTGACTGGGAAAGCGGGACTGTCCAAAGGAGGGGTAGATGTTTCTAGCAGTGCAACAAATTAGGAGGAGGAGTGGATCCATTTCTGAAGATGTCTTAAGAATGAAGTATGGGATTTGACTGATAGATTTTAAACTATAAATGGATTAATTAGTGTGTGACTGAGATCATGTATAAAAAAGGAGCCAGCTAATTAAGTCTGAGCAGTACTCCAAATGCCTTTTGTACTGATGACTGGAGATCAAAGGCTAGAGAGAGTTTTTAAAGATTATATTTCTTTAAATGAATAAATGAGCCTTGCTAAGGGTGGACAGGGCATTCTTTTCAGTCAATCCAGGCATATTTTCTACCTGGTGGATATGCTTAGAAGTGTGTCTGGGTTTTAATTGATGCTTGGGTATTCAGATATATTATACTCCCATGCATTATGGAAGAATAGATTTGTACTTTTGCATTTTGATGCTTAATTTAAGTGCAAGAATTTTTCTCCTATGCTTTTGGCTCCATTCTCAGAGATTCTGGAAATTTTGTTTATTACCAATGGACTGTAGCTGCACCAATCCAGGAATTGCATATGCCCTAGAGACTTAGACCTCCTTTCTTTCAAGGAATGCAGTCAGATTTAGTCTGTCCTATGTCTCTGCTGCCAGCTCTCCTTGCTTTCTGCTGCTACATGTGTGGTGGCTATAGATACACAACCAGATTTGGGGATTGTGGCAGTTTGTTGGGGGGCAAGTTATAGTCATCTTGTATCTCTTTGTGGTGTCACATAGGACAATCTAATCCCAAGCCTTCTTGTTTTGCACTGGCCTTTTGTTGGAGAGTTGTGGATTGGAGGCAATAGCAATGGAAAATAAAAAGTATCATCTCCTGTGATGTGCTGAATGCCTGACATCAACACAAAGTTCTAGGGAAAATAAGGACACTCAGCTCAATATAAAGGAGCGTTGAATGTGATTAGGAGTCTAAGTGGCACTTCAGTTTATCTTTAATATTCCATTGCTTGAGTTTAAATAGAAATGATGATCTCCCTGAGCAGAACAAGCCAAACCCAGATACATTGTTGTGGAAGTCAAGAGACAGTAGGAAGACAAGTTTGGGGCAGAAGGACAGTACACCTCACTGAATACGCTTCTCTCTGCCCACAGTCACAAAGAAACCTATTCAGTATAGTTTTCATGTTTTGACATGGTTTTGCACAGTTATTTCTCATTTTTTGACATGCTGTACCATGGTACTTAGATGTTGATGTTGGCATTTCCACACGCGTGTGATGTTGATGTAAATTTTCTGTGATGAAGTTGTGGGAATTTTTTCTTATAGACAAGAAAATGGCAAGGAGGAGGCTGCTAATTTTTGATGGCTCCATTCTAAACTGAGAGCTATTTCTGTGTGGATTTTTAAAGAAAAGAGTAGGTTTTTGCCACTTATGGGGTTGGCATAGACCAAATGATGTCTTGAGGTCCTGTGTTTTGATTTTGCCAAGTATGTCTTAGAAGTGACCTGACCATTTGGAGTTACATCATTTAATTCATGAGATTTGTCCCTTTTCCTGTCCTGTGGTTCAGCTACCAAAATTTAAAGGATCATTTAGGACCATGAGAGTTACTGGCTGATGCCCAAGTGAACGTGCAGAGTCTCCTGCTAAGGGTCTTGACAAGCTGGGCAGCAGATGAGGTTTATAAGATATTGCTTCTGGCAATCTCATCTTTCAGACTTGGTCTGATGTACAAAGACTTGTGAATTGGATTGAAGGAGGATTTATTGTCCTCCTGCCCTGGATGGCCCAAGGTGGAGGGCTGTTCTCCAGACTATGGATTGTTTGCAATATCCCTGTTGCTTCCCATGCATCACAGGAAATCTGCTTCAGTCCATAATGCTCTTGGAGAAATATTACTTTTTCATGACAGTAAACATCACTTGATGGATACTCCAAAACAGGTTTTATTGACCTTTGTGTCTTTTTATATTTTCTGATTTGTTTCTTTTTTGGAAAATTGTGTCTCAGATAATCCATTGTAGAACTATATAATTTCAGAAATGAGAGTAGCTGGAGGCTTGAAAGCATCTCCTGTTGCCAGGTTTGACCAGCAACAAAGGAAAATAGGAAATAGCTGGTTCCTTAGCATTTTCCTCCTGTGTGGATTGAATTGATGTTTGATGTCTTTCAGTCTTCAGCACTGGTTTAGGCCAAGAAGGATCTCCACCTCACAGTGTGCAGATGGGTGTTCTGCAAGCACCTCTTTCTTTCTCCACTTCAAAACAGAGCACCCAACAAATGGTTGCAGATGCTGACAGTGGTATTTGGACATTGATAAGCCCATGGCACAACCTTCAAGACAGTAGTTTTTTAACATACTCAATAGCAGAGTGGACCTTCGAGTATCCAAATCAATAGGAGATCTCCTGGACTTACAAAAAATCCTAAATACATCTAAGAACAGATCTGTGTACAAAGAAGTGTAAACATTACCTTGTGGGTCTTGCAAAATCCACTTAAACAGCTTTCCTAGATCTGCAAGCAGTTACTGTTTGGAAGACAGATGACTATCAGCCAGTGTTCAAGCCATATCTCTCTTTCTCAGGGCCTAACTAAATGAAATGATGCCTCTCAAGCATTTCTATTTGCAAATAAAAACTGCTTGAAAGCATATTATGGACAAAGGAAGAATTCTGTGGAGAGTGAGATGGAATATATTATGCCTGTTCATAGAAATTTAAACTGGGTAATTCGGCAGGGCACAGCATGCACACAACTACCTGTATTATGGAATATTATAACTGTATGTAGTAGACACAAATCAAGTGCTATTAAGTAAAAATGTTATCATCCCCATTATTCTAATTCCAGTGGCCATTTGGCCCCGTTCAGGTGCTGGAGTTGCTCTCCAGGCTCACAAAAGCACACAAACAGCAAAAAGTTGTTTGTTGCTCAGTTGCTCATCACATACAAGTCTACAGTAAAGTCTTGTATTCAGGTGCATAGTATGAGCCAATCTGTTATAAAATTGGGATGGTAATTCCATTCTCTGCCGAGATGTTAAGTGAAAGGCCATTAGGGATGTAAGTTATCAGGAATTACAGTGGAAAGGACAATTCATTTCTATGTAAGGGTATCGATCACTCTGCCCCTGAAATCAACGGTGTCACCCCCAACACCTTAATCAGGTGGCAGCCAAAAAGAGCCATGGATGTAATGTGGCCTGCTGCTGGACAAACAGCACATGCCATCTGGGAAGCCAGAGCTACACAGTGAGTCCCAATCCCGCAGAAAGCCAGACACCTCCCAGGTGGGGATGGCAAAGCAAAAAGCCCCTTCCATGCCAAAGCATCTCCAAAAATTGTCTCTTTCAACTCATAGTAGTGTTGCACTTCTTTTATACACAGGCTGGTAATCTGACAGGTTTATACCATCCATATTATATATATATATATATATATATATATATATGTAGGTATACACAAACACAAGCATGCTCAGTTTTCTCTGTCTGGCTTTCACAACTCTTGACTTTTGCAAGTGGCCTGAACACTGTATTTATAACACAAGTTATATTCTTTGATATTTCTTTTTCTTTTTATGTGGATGAGTTTCTAAGCTGTGCTCTCACTGCCATCTCAGAGCAGTGCTGGTGACTGGGAAGTTGCTTTAACAAGACACAAGCAGAAATCCGAGTTTGATCTACGTAGCAAGTAGTCAAGGCAATTTGAGATTATTGCGTGGAAGAAGGGATGGTTAGTGCAGAGCACTCATGTACAGCTTTTTGAGCCTTTATTGTGGTTTTCAACCTTCTAAATGAATTTAGGGTGCAGAATATTCTCTGGGTCTTTGATTTGCAGCCACAAAGAAACAGAAGGAAGCACAGGTATTCAGACTGGCTCTCCCTTCTTGAAGGCTGGTATACAAATAGGGATACCCTAATTATGCAAAAATTACACCTGCAAAAGCATTCTTCATTTGAAATCTAGCCCTGTCTGAAATGCAAGATGGAAAGGAAAGCTGTTTTTGTCAGTGAATTGAGAAAATGTGGAACTTATGTCAGAGCAACTGCTTTTATATGTGCTGCTGCTGTTTGTCTTTCACAGGAGTAAAATTTAATATGAATATGTTTATTATTACCTCATAAAGCCAAGCAGCATTTTAGAGCAGAGTAAGAAAATATATTTGATGGATTGTTTCCCCCCATTGGAATGAAATCCCAGTGAAAACAATAACATGGTTAAAGAGTCCTTTGGGAAGCAGAGGATGACAAGACTGGAAAGCCTTCTGCCATTTCACACCAGCCTGTAAATAAGCTCACACCTCTCTTCTGACTCTTCATGTCTCTGACATTTAATTTTAGGACATACCTGTGCTTATATTACTGTCTCTGGAACTAGGAGCAGTTCTTCTACAACTGGATTTACTTTGGAAATTTTTGAAGCTGTGGGCAATAAAAATTAAAGTTGTCCTGTCCCTTTCTAGAGTTACTTGGATGTGAAAGCCCCAGTGTATTTCACACCTCCAAGTGCTTGTAGAGCAGGGTACTGTGAGTGACATGTGTGTGCTGGGGGAGGTTTTGCAGCTGAGAGCTGGAAGCACAGGGAAATGGATCCTGCTCCTGAGGCGTGTTGGCTGCAGGGCCTGTGTCCACTGCTCCACCTGTGTGTATCGTTCTTCTGGGTTTTTGTGATGTCAAAAACCACAGTGACTGTACTTCTCTGTCTCTCTGCTTGTAAGACTTGGGCATGGACAGATCACTTTGAAGTTTAAAGGGTAACTTAATTGACTCTAATGGACACTGTCTCTTCCCTGTCCTTGCTCTCTTCAAAACACTTTGAATTCTCCCAACTAAAAGTGCTAAACAGGTGAACAGTATTTTCCCTCCTGCACATACTAGAATATTCTTGGTTTTCTTAGGGATTTGAAGGGTTGTTTCTGTATCTCTTGGCAGAAGAGCATCATAGTCTGTTCCTGTCTATAAAGAAATACAGATAGTTTGATTAAAAAAACCCAGCAAACACAAATAACCTTCACCATTAGTCATCAAAGGTGTTAATAAATAGAGCACATAAATATTGAGACTATCTGTCTCAAATATTACAACTCCCGCAAGATAAGCTTCATTATAAGTATTGACCTGTCTCTCTGTGTGTTGAAATTTTTATGGAATTATAGCATGCCCTGAGCAAGGATTACATGGGGGAAGCAGCTTAAATTACCTGGAGATTTTAAAAATTGGTGGGAGGAAAAAAAAAAGAGAAACAAAAGCCAAGTCCATTGCTGCAAGATCCATGGGGAAAAAAACCAAACCAAACCAAAACCAAAAAAGCCCCCTCCCAAAACCCCCAAACTCAACAACAACAAAAACCAAAACAAACAAAAAAAACCCCCACCAATCCCAACCCCCCAAAACAAACAACAAAAAACCCCAAACACAAAATTACTTATAGAAGGAGAAAATTTAATTAAAAGATTGGCTTGGAGGCAGCAGCTGAATCAGATTTACAGTCTGAAGATCTAGGACACCCCTGCATCTCTTCCATCTGGATCACTTACTTGTTAGGAAAGACAGTTTACTATTACACAGCTAGCATTTATGAAACCACAAAAAGAGAAACGCTAAAAAACCACCCACCACCCCTAAACAGAGAAATACCCCAGAAGCAGTTTAGGGCAGTGTCTTGCCCCAGCCAGTGCTGAAGGTCAGCTTTGGTTGTGATGTTTTCCCTCCCATACAAGCTCACTTTTCTGTTCAACCTCTCAGAGACATCCCTCTCCTACAAGCAAATCTCTGTGGTGTAGAAACTAGAGATGAAAATCTAGGTGGTCCTGTCCTCCAACTGTCCTTTGCAGAACATTATTCTTAAGTATAGTTGTCATTTACTACTTCATTATGTTAAAACTGTGTAAGTGGCCATACTGCTGGAGATGAAAGTAATTTGAAAGTGCTGTCTTTCAAGGTGTTGAGCATCCTTATGTCTATTAAAGTCAGTGGGAGTTGACAGCACTTATCACCTCATAGGAGGAACTGAACATCCCAGAGGGTTTGAGTTGCACATTACAAAGCCCCTCAGGGAAGGAGTTTGTCATGATTTATTTGTCTTTGAATCTCCAGAGTCCCCTGTGGTGCTGTATAAATAACAACACCCTTCTGGAAATGCCATTTGTGCAGCCTTGGTAGCTGACCCACTTATCTTAAACATCTTAAGCAAGATCCTACTGTTAAGCTTGAGGGTGCAATGTTTGTGCTCTCAGTATGCCGAGCAGGGGGTGCTGGCGGAGATCTGGGGCTCCCAGCCCAGCAGCCTCCTCTTCAGCATCACAATGGGAAGTGACACGGGCCCAGGGGCTTCCCCTGCTCTGGGAGCACACAGGTGCCTCACTCGTAATTAAAAATGTATCTGGAAACTAGTTTATCAAAGAGGTGACCTGCAAACACGGCATAGAACAAAGAATTTTAGGGCAATGTTTCCAATGTCTCAAAGACTGAGCAGGTGGGGGAGATCTGGAGCTTTTCCCCTTGTCCTCATTAGTGGGCTCCCAGCTGCTGTTTGGGGAGTCCAGTGCAGGATGCACTCAGCTGCCCGAACCATGGCATAGGGGAAAGCATTCATCCTCCACCACTGAACGTTCCTGTGTTTTGCCACTGGTTTTGTTAGTTTAGTTTGAATGGTAGAGCAGACAAGCTCACCCTTGCCTCAGCATCCTGCCTCCAGCCTGTGGTGGAGTGTCATCATCACCTCGCAGTGATGTAGGCATTCCCCTGAGAGGGTGGATCTCTCCAAGTGATCCACACAAGGTGCATCACTGCTCATTTCCACGAGCCTGATCAAGCAGATGTGTCCCCAGGTGGGAGCATGTGAGACCCACTGTCTAGACTAGGAGGAGAGGGAAAAAAAAAAATAAAATCTGACATCTGTTCAGTGTCAGATGCCCCCCTTATCCTGCTGCTCAGCACGCCGACTGAATTACAGATTTACTGCAGAGAATGAAGGCTCTCCCTTTTAACACAGCCCAACTGAGGCAGGTTTAAAGGGCTACTTTGTCAGCTCCTTCTGATAGAAAGGTCAAATATTCCTTTGCTTGTAGTAAGTGATTCCTCAGCGAGCAAAGAAACCCTCCAAGCTGTCCTGCTGGTGCATTTGGCACTGGGAGTGTAGTGTGCAGGGTGGGGAGGCAGGACACCAGCTCCTGTAGCAACTTGGGTTTTGTGTCTGTGAAATTGCATGTGAAGTACCTTTGGGGTTTGTGTTTTTGTACTGACTGTAGTGGAGCAGGGGAGGATTTCAGCCTCAGCTCTGCAGCTCGAGGTAACTGTATGCTCTCAGCTGAGCGGGGTAAGTCACGATGCAACCCAGGCACTATTAGTGCTGTCACCAGAGCAAATCTGTTTGCTGCTCACCCCCAGCTCAGCTCAGGACAGGGCTGCCTTGTGACTTGCAGCACAGCAGTGAAGGCAGCTGCTCAGGAAGCAATTTTTCACTCGGTTTTGGCCATTTTGAATTTCCCTGTTAGAGCTTTCCTGGACTTGGTTAATTCAAATTTTTGATTTTAGTCTTCACTGCTGTTTTCTCCAGGGGAATATAGAGGCTGAGCACAAGTGCTGTTTCCTTCTGACCATACCAGCCCCACCATTTCAGCAATGGCAGGAGCTCTATAAAAGCTTTTAAGCAGGGATTGCAAAGGGATTGCTCCATACTAAAGTGCTTTCTGATCAATGATTATCAAGGTCAGCTACTACACTGTAGAAGTTTCCAACCTACTTGTTAAATTAGGAATTTTTTTCAGGGATGCAGTCCTGGAAGCGCTGCAGATGAGGTGTGTAAACCCTCCAGCAGAAGAAGCTTCCAGTCTAATTCAGAAATACTTACATCTGGTTTTCAGTTACTTTACAACTTTTTTACCCCCCTTTATTACATGTTCATCACCAATAAAAGAAAGGAGAATCTAAAATCCAAAGTTCATTTCTCTGGTCAATTTTCTGTCTCTTGTGAAAGAGTTTTGCTGCTAAATGCATTATATGCTGCGGGAGACAGAGCTGACAGGCTCTGGGCTGGGAGTTTGACTGCTAAATCCCATGAACAAGGCTGCTGATGACTTTGACAGATAGCATGGCTTTTATGTTGTGGCTCAGCTTCACATTAGATTTTTTTAACCTCATAATATTGGGATCTTCTCACAAGGAGATGCTCTGACAAGCTGAAATATTAATTCAGTGATTGCTTGCCGCACATACCTCTTATGAAAATTAAATTCTTTTGACTTTCTCTGTAATTACAAGCTGCACAGTGAGGGTCAGGGGCTTGCTTGGGAACATGCCTGTTGATGAACCAGCCACTTTCTGAGTTTTTTTCAGAGGCTTGTCTTTAATGTTACTCTGCAAGGGACATCAGGACCACACAGAGGCTGTGGAACACCCCAGGGTTGGGGTGCACACAGGGTAACGTGAGATCTAATGTGTAAATGCAGAAAAGGTGCCCAGGATACAGTGTGGGTTGTACACCTTTCACGTTCTAAAGAGCCCTGAATAGCAGGAGCTTTTCTCGCTCTCTTATGCAAAAGGATGGGTTCATCCATGGATTTTGGAGACACTTCTTCCCCAAGAGCCTGGCAGCCATCCCCTGCACAATCGTTCCGCTCCCCACGAAGCAACAGAACGAGACCACAGGAAAACCACACATTGGGATTGGTATGTGACAACATGGATGAGAGGTGTCATGATGGCTGCTCAGAGTAGTCTTGCTCAAAGAACCTTGAGGTTCATCTCTGCCTGTGATGTTACTTATCAAGTAGTTCACAGCCTCCTCTGGTCATTACTCTGTGTTGAATTTTGAAAAAAACTAAAAGGTTGCTTTTTGTCATTTGGTTTTTTTTGGGGGGAGGGAAGGGGGAATCAAATCTGCAAAGTGCTGGGTTTTATTTAGGACTCACTTGTGCCAGTGAATGAATTAGAGAGTTGTGGTGATGCAGCTGATTTATATGCAGAAAAATGCATAGCAATATCCAGTGCAAAGACTGGTGCTTCCAAGGAGGAGAGGATCCCATATAGGGGTTTATGTCCCAGCCCAAATGCAGTGCAGAGTTGCACAGCCAGGTAGCAGCTCATTGGGGTCTTTCCTTCCTCTCCTACTGTTAAAGTGTGTCAGCCCCTTGTGCTGCAAAGCCAGATGGCAGACTTGATGGCTCCGTAGTCCTGCTCCTCAGGGAAGCTGTTTCCCTTATGATCTCTCTCCTTCTGTGGGCCAGATCCTCAGCTGGGAAAAATCATAGCAGCTCCCAGGGTTTCACTGCAGCAATGTGAAGTTACAGCTGCTGACTTCAGCTGCTGAGGATCCAGTTGGTACCAAACAAAGAGCCCAATGAAAACCTTATCTCATGGAGGTAGCAGCCAAAAATTCAGATGAACAGCTGTAGATCCAAAAGCAAATCCAGGCTGTGATGTCATTGATCAGCACTATGCCATTGTACCAGTGCTTTAAACCTGATGCTGCAATAAATGCAGCAAAAGTGTTTGCTACACCTGCACAAATCCCCTTCCAGACCCAGGGACTTGCAGGGCTGCACAGACATACCTGAAGTCAAAATCTGGCACTTGGCTTTCCACCTTGAGCCTTTGCTGCCTACTGTTGGCTCCCTTCGACAGGTGCCAGCTGGCCCTCAGCCTTTTGCCTGACTTGGGTCTGGGGAGCAACATTTTCCCCCCACACTGTCAGTGGTCAGCCAGTTACGACGTGTTTATTCTTGATGAACTGGTGAAACACTCAATGGGGAGAAACGCCTGCCAGTCAGTTTGGTAGGAATGGGACTGTTTCTCATGCTGTGCCATTCCTGATGTAAAATCCATGAGGGGTACAGCTTTGTGCAGGGTTTTGGAAGATGCCCACCAAGCTGTGAATGAAGGGCTCCAGTGGATTTCGGCACGGCTTTGGTCCCAAAGCATCCAGGGTTTCTGGCAGCAGGTTTCCTCCAGCATCACACTTTATATATACACATAATTATATATATTGGATCTCACTTAGTCGTGAGTGTTTTTCTTGTACAGGAATGAGGAGATGCACAGAAAGGAAATGTAATGGCTGCATATAGGAAAAATGTTACTTTCTTTGGCTTTAAAAGTTTAGTTCATACAAACCACAGGAATATTCCTCCTCCCACTGGGAGAGTCAGGTTTTGTCTGCGTATCATGTCATCTGTCCACATTATTTTGGATCCAAAGAAATTAT
The DNA here is from genome assembly GCF_003945725.1 of Corapipo altera. Lineage (NCBI taxonomy): Eukaryota > Metazoa > Chordata > Aves > Passeriformes > Pipridae > Corapipo > Corapipo altera. The sequence continues at coordinate 24,615,859 of NW_020884877.1, forward strand.
TAAAAGTGATTGAAAAATCAGACTTTGAAACAGTTGGTATGGAAGTGTGAGACCTGTCTATCACCTTCCATCAAGGAAATCTTGGCACTTCTCTCACCATCTGACAGTTCTCCTCCCTCTGCTTCTGTAAAACAGAAATGCTGCCTGCTTTGGTAGGGGAACACAGCCTAGTTGATACCAGCAGATATTCTGTGCTCACCATGTGACCTGTTGGCAAATACTCTTGTTAGAAGACTAATCCTTTAAAAGAGAATTAAAGAGACTGGAGGTTACGACTGTGCCCTGCAAAGCATGTTGGTCTCTGGGATATGGTTCCCAAGAAGCCCTTTTCTGTTTTTTGTAAAGGAGGTGCTGTCTGTTCTCCATTGTTGGCCTGTTTGATTTTTTTCTGCTGTCATTGGTGATGCTTTCTTGGTAAACGCCCTGCACCATCATCAAGGCAGCTCTTCCTTTCAACTATTTGTTTTCCAGCATTATCCCTTTTCTCTTCTGTTTTCAGAAGTGAGGGATTGACCTATTTTCTCACTTCTTTGTGTTTCTGCATCCAGTCTTCCCCTGTTTTATTATTAGCAAGCTGAAGCGTCACTCACTAATCTAGGAAAACAGCCCTGTCCCAAAGTAGCACAGCCATATGCCCAAGTGCCTTCTTGAGTTTAGAACTAAATCCATGGCCTTCTCCTGCTGTCCCCCACCAAGAGAGAGCTGTTTCCAAGCAAGGACTCCAGTCACAAACCCAGGGCCGCTGCAGGAGCAGTACGCAGAGTCAGTTTGGCAGCCCCAAGCTGTGATTAGGTTAGAGGCTGGGATTCAGAGCTGTTGACTGCTCTGCTAAACAGCTCATAGGCAGCGGAGCAGCTGCAAGGTGGGAGCAGCAAATTTGGACTTGCTGCTGACACAGACTTTCAGTAACCAGATCCTGGGTGCAGAACACCTCTATATAAAACAATATGTATACAGCTTTATGTACAATAAGAAAAACTAGCCCACATGTTACTTTTTCCCCTACCTGCTAAGTTACCATATATCTACAGTGTCTTCTCCACTTGCTGTCATTGATTATAGAGAAGGTACTTGCCTGCTGAAAATTAAGTCAACAAGATTGGCTTGTTCATCCTGGGTCTGTCCTCATTGCCATCTTGCTCCAGGGAAAAAAAGAAGTCTGTCCACCTTGACATCCTTCCTGTCAATGTGTGTCACTCTTTTTTCAAGCTAATGCCAGTTACTTTTCCCAATGCTAAGACTGGGCTCAGGGAGCCTGATGTTCCTCACTTGCTGTCCTGAACCTGAGCTCTCCTGATCTCTCATCTGCTCCTCACGGGTAGTTAAAGGGCTTCCTCCATACAGATTCTTCAGACTATTGCTCCTGCCTTGCTGATCCTCCCAACCCCTCCAGAGCACTCTTTGATTTTAATTGTTCTTATCCCTTTCTTGGTTCATTTGACATACTTGCGTGTTGCCTCGCATTTCATTAATTTTTCATTTTCTGCCCCCGGGAAATTTCTCTCCATTTTTGGCATGTTTCCCTCATTCTCCCCACAGAACACTGAGTCAAAGAAATCATTTAGTTTCCTAGCAATATCCGCCTCATCTGTCATCGAGAGATAAAATTACTAAAACAATGAACAAAAGGTTAAAAAAAACTGGATGTCTCCAACTGCCTGATTGTAGGTCCCTGCAGTCAAATACTGGTTGTGTGTGTATTTTCCCTGTATGCCTTCACATTTACCTCCTGCTCACTTCCCTCCCTGTGCTGAAGCAGCTTGGTTTGATCTGATCCATCCTTCTTGTCTAGAGAACAGGGAGGAAACCTCCCTTAAAAGCATCATTTTTCCTGATGGGACAGATGGAAGGTGTTTGGAGATGTCTCTTTGTTGACTGTCATTAAAAGGAAGTATAGAGTGGTTTGTAGCACTAGAAGTTTTACTAGGATGCTTGTGAGTAGGATTGGGCAGTGCCTTTGCCCTCTCTAAGTGTGTAGGTAATGCTCAAAACATCGGGCAGACAGAGCCAAAAGTAAGTAGGAAAAAGAAGTGGGTCTACTTAGTGGAAAAGAGGAAATTCTTCGATTATTATTATTCATACTGTAAACAGAAGTGTTTTTCTTGGCCAGCAGATTGTACACAGCACAGTTATTAGTGCTGAGGACAAGGATCTGCTGGTGGATATACCTAAATTCTGCGCGTACAGGAACTCCTTTGGGTGGCAGAGGCTCACATAGGTGTGATGGATTTGGTGAATGACTGAGGGCTTCCTCTGGTTTGCCTTCTGGATCTTGAGACAGCAGCTGTTAACAGGGTGTGCTGCTGGTCCTTGTGGAGCTGGGCATGGAGGAGAGCACCAGGGCCAGGCCCTGTTCTCTGATGGGTGGTGCAAACCTGGAGCTTTCGGGGCACTGGCATTGCTCAGATGTGCTCTCTTCTAACTGGGAGTTAGTTCAAGGCCTTTAAACCTCCAGAGATCTTCAGGTCTCTGAAAATTATCTTGAAGGTTTTTCACAAACAAGTTTTATGTCCCAAGTTTGTAAAATTGAATAAAAGTTGTCTGAGTCGTCTAAAATTTATACTGGGAAAATCTTGTTCAACAGAATGAGATTATCTGAATGTTTCAAACAGCTGTCAGGCTGAAGCTTGCTTTTGTCCCAGATATATGAATTTCCAGCAATGTCATTAACTGGATTGTTCATCCTCAGCGCTGTATGAAATTCCTTCCTGCCATTGCCATTGAAGGGAACAAAGAAAGAAATAAAAGGCTGGGTGGAGTGGGGTGGTGTTGCAGGGTGCCTTCTGCTTTCCTAGAGTGATTATAGAATAAAGCTTCTGTCAAAGCCAGACTGTGCACGTCAGTGGATATGTTTCATGTGATAAAGGAAGAAAAGTGACAAACCTCTAATTTTGTCATCTGTCCGTCTGGAAGGTTCTGCTTTGGGCTTCTGGCAATTTTGGCGGTTATTTTAAAGGTGGAATCCAAAGAGTGTAGAAATATGTGATGACTTTGTGGCGTGTTAGTACCAGCCAAAGTCACCAAGTCACCACTGTCAAATGGCAAAAGTGTATTTTTGAAGCCTTGACAGCAAATACCTTTGTGTTTTGCATTTCAGCTATCGTTCAGTTTGGGCTCTTTGAAGATCTTCTCATCTGTGCTCCTCTGGGTTGGGATTTTCTCTTCTAACATGTGACAAGGAACTCTTTCTGTTTGAAAAAAGGCCATGACCGTGCCCTTATAGTGCATTGATTTTCATATTGTTTAAGCACATGCAGAGCAGAGAAATATTACCAAGTCATGACCTTTATTTACAGACTAAGTAAATATTGGTAACCATTAAGTTTATATCAAGAAGTCAGAGGAAAGGCTTGTGTCCGGTCACTGATTGTCCAGAAAGTGTGTGTGTGGTCTGTCCTTTACAGCCTGTGGCCACACTCTGTTATGAATTTACCAGAAGAATCAGTGTTTCAAAAATGCGTATTTTTCCCAACTGCTATGGGAGTAGTCGTAGACCACTTGCTATTCCATAACTCCGGTAAGTAAAACACTGTAAGTTTGCTTTTCTCATCTTAGCTTGATGACCTGTGATGAACAAAAATTGAGTGAGGTATTCCAGTTTATTTCCCATGTGCATTTTAATTCTGCATCCAATGCAGGTTGCTCCATCAATTTATATTTTTCTTAGATCAAGAGTTGCCATTTCATTTTTCCTGGTATTTCAGCTGTTTCAAATTTGCTCTTTTAAATGCTCACTAAAGCATCAGGATGACAGTTAGTCAACACTTGGAAGTCTGTTTTATGAAAAAATTTGACATTACCGAATTTGTTTTCTTTCAAAACTAGAATAAACCCAACCTTGTTTGAATTTCCCTTTGGGACAGAATTTGCAAAGCTAGAGGTGAAATACCTCCTTCCACCATAATTAAAAATTGCAGAGGGCTGAAAAAGGCTACAGGAATGAAACCTCATCTATTGGCAGCACAGAGAGAACTCCACCTCTAAAAGAATTTTAAATCCACCTCCATGGCCCATTATTCCTGTGGCTTCATTGCATTTGGCTTCAGAGCCAATCAAGGCCCACTCCATGTCCCCACAAATGCGGCAGAAGAGGACAGGGATGTCTCTCTCTCTCTTTCTTTCTCTCTTTCTTGTGTTTAAATGTACAACTCCAGTGAACTGTAGTATACACCACCAGAAGAGGATCTATGACTCCTTTTACAATTTTATTCAAAGGAATTGGAATTCTAAGGTGACATTTCATGTAGTCTCTAATGATCAGGCTTATAACACGTGCTCGCATATGTATCCTCTTGTATAAAATCTCTACGTCTTGCCGGGGTGCCAATGACTTCACACTGTAAATGTCTTCAGTGCCTTGTATGTTAACAGCCCTAATTGTTTTCAGTGATCTGTCGTGAATTGTTAGCTGAGGACACCAGCTTTTAACAGGAGACCTTGCACTAATTGCCCAGTTTTCACAGATTGGCTAAACCTTTGGCCTTCTGAAGTTTTGTGTGTGTGTGTATAGTCGTTGTGAATGGCACATAAATGATGAATAGAGTATTCAGCTGTGCTGGCATCCTCTAACAGGGGCTACGGACCTTAGTGGTTACTACCAGTGAGTTCCTGGGAAGAGACAGCCAGCTGCTAACGACTTTGGCTGCACTCTTTATGTTCAGAAGCTTCTGGAATAAAAAGACACTACAGAGTTTAGCATTTGCGTGAGCCCTTTTTTAGCTTTGAATTATTAGGAATCTTGTTTCTTGTAATCTGGGATCACATTATACAAACACACTTCAGCCATAAATTCTGCAGACTTGTAGAAGTGGTTACAAAACCCAATGCTCTGAAGTGGTGAAAGCCCTTCCTTGGTGCTTTACATGGTATCTCACTCATTTGCAACTAGTGAAATTCAGCTATAAAAATTCTTTTCTTAATGAAAGGAACTTCTGTAGTAAATAATTCTGACATCTGTAAAGCAACCCAGAATAACAGCCATCTTCAAAGAAACATGACTTACAAATTTCTGATTACTTGCAACTCTTTCCTTTTTTCCTTCTCAGAGATACAGGATGTAGAAAGCCAAAATAACTTGCTGCTGATCTGACTCTGCAAGACGCATTTTTGTAGTTCCAGGATGAGGGCCATGATGAAAAAGCTATTTCAGCACGACTCTGAGCTTCACCTCTGGCATTTGTTGGCTGTAGTGGCTTCAAGTTGCTGTAATAGTTTGGTGCTATTGTAACGTGTTTGTTTTCACTTAGTGCATCTGCAAGACTCAGGTGATAGCTGTCGGGTTTCAGATTTTTTTAGGGGGAGGAGTTACGTGCTTCAGGGACTCATGTAGAAGATGTTGATCCCTCTGAAAAGCTCTTGGAGTTATCAAGCAGTTTCTGAGGGCTCGTGATGTTAAACAAGCCTCTGTATGTTCATGTCACTCATTTGATCTTATTACTGCAGATTTTAGGTAGATAAGATCCAAAACCATGTGGAAATGTTTGTGAGGTGCATTGATGAAGTATAAGCACTTGCCTTTGAATCACAGGCAGGATTTCTCTGTACAAAGATCACAGAGATGATCCGGAATGGCAGAACCTTTAACAGATAAAAATGTGCTGACCAGCTCAACTCTCTCATATCTTGACTACAGCTGATAGGGGATTTTCTAATCCTTGGCTCCACAGGCTGTGCTGTTACTGTGGACCTGTTAATGTAAAGATCTCGTGAGAGTAATTTAATGGCAAAAAGGCATTTTGTCCAGAAGACCAGGAAAAACAATTTGGGAACAGTAAGCATTTCTCTTGCTGACCAGCTACTGGAGTGAATCCCTCTGATTCTTGGTTCAGCACCTCCCTGCCCTATGGTAATTTTGTCCTGCTATATGAACCTGACTGTAGGTCCCCTGAACCAGGCTTGTGGTGGTTATTTCCCTGTCCACAGTGTCACTCCATGCTGCTCTGTGGTGACAAATAGCCAAGCTGACAGAAGATGCTGGGACCAAGGAAGAGCCCTCCTCAAATTGCCAGATATACACACCAAATTTCTAAAGTTCTCATGGTAATACAATTTTTTTGGTCCTTGGGTCAAGGGGTGCCAGAGGCTGGGGAGTGATCATGGAGGGAGAGAGCCCAGCAGATGGGCAGGTTATGCTGGGCAACCATCTGCAAATTGAAACTTGATGGCTACAGGAAGAAAATGAGCCCAGGTTCAGGGAACTATTCTGTTTTTGAAGTAATGGAGGAAAAAATATTTGGTTTTGGCAGAAATTTGGAAACTCTGTTTCCATCAGCCTCTGTTAAAAGAGTAATTGTGACTCCCTCATACTTGTTACACAGACTTTTATTTTACAAAGACACCAAAAATTAATAGATTCTGAAAGTGTAAGACCTTGCAGTGCTTGTGTTTTGATTTATGACTTCTAATGGCAAAGGAAGCAGTACTGTGTGAACAAATTATTCAGAGATCAGAAAAAGCTGGGCGGGGGGGGGGGGGGGAACAGGAGGCTACTAAAGAAATTTGCCTGAAGAAGCACCTAAAGTGGTCCCCGTTTCCCAGTGGAGAGCTGGGATAAAGTGTGCAGCACTGAAATGCAACTGAGCCTGTCCCAGATGTATATTCAGCAATGCAGAAAGAGGAGGCAGAAATGCAGAGCAGAAATGTTGTTCAATGTGGGGGAAAGGAGGATGTCTCGGTTTTTTGGGGGAGAGGATTTTTTTGTGTGCTGTGCTGTGCTGCTCTTCCAGCGGTGGGAATTAGGAGGCTGCCTGGTACCACAGCAGGTCTATTGAGGACTCCAGTCTGAACCAGTACTTTAGCATTCATGATACACAGACTGAACTGCTGACAGCCCATTCAGCAGGGCAAGTGAAAAGGACAAAACTGCCCTGTGTTCTGCTCAGCTGCACTGCTCTCTGTTTCGAACTAATACAAAAATTCCACTCCAACAGTAAAAGGAAACTCACATCACAGTGTAAAGCCTGATTCCTACTAGTAGTAGATTAAGCAAGCCTTGGCTGTACCTGATATTCCAGGAGCTGAGGTGTGGTGTGATATGCTATGCTTTCAGAATTGCAGGTTGAAAGAGTTTGTCATTCGATAATCTGATCTACACAATTCTCTTTAATCTCTTTTCCTAGTAGAATCCTTAAGTATGCAGGAATGTTTGGCAGAGAAGGGATGGATTGTGATATATCTCCTTTTGGAAACTGATGTTCCTTTTTAATAACAATGAACATTCTTTCCACCCATCACTTTTGTGACTGACACAGGAGATTTAGTAAAACTCCTGTTTAGAAGAAGTGTTAGGTCAATCTGCAGCATTTCCTACACACAGGAACAGTTAACATCATTGTCTGGATAAACTCCTCAGATTTACAGCCAAGTGCTTGTTTGAACTTCCTAAGCATGCTGAAGGATTGATTTTAGTGTAAACACGACCTGCTTGCAGCGCTGACAATAACACCTTACTTAATTGTGAGCAGGAGGAGGATGCACAGGGGATCCAGAAGGCTATGTCAGATACGACACTGGGAGTGAGATTTTGCCAGTGAAAGCAGACATTTTGAGGGTTTGTATTTTCAAATTCCCCTTCTGGAGCCTCCTAAAAAGATGCAAGGTTTAGAGCATGTTTGTCGCTTCTGTTCTTGAAATCTCTACCCCTTAAGAGGTCTCCTGCAGTTGCTAAGAAACTGGGTTCCCCAAATGGACATCCCTTTGAAAATCCTGGTCTTTTGTCAGAAGTATTTGCAGTATTTCAAAGCAGACACAAAACATTCAATAGTCCTTTTTTTGGTTGTCATTTTTGTTGTTGTTGAGGGTTTTTTGTTGTGTTTTGGTTTTTTTTTTTTGTTTTTTTGGGGTTTTTTTTTGTTTTATTGTAGTTTTTGTTATTTTTGGTTTGCTGCTGTGGGCAAGAACAAAAAGAACCATCTTTTCTCATAGAGACACCTGACAGGTGAGAAATTTGGCAGAGGAAAGGATGTCCATCATCCCTGGACTTAGGAGGATGGTGCTGCTTTTATAATATGAGAACACTAGTCTATGTACACAGGGCAAACACAGCACAATCCCAGCTCACTCTGGTCTCTTTTCCAGGCCTGCACAGCTAATACAGGTGAGAGGGAAGCGTAGGGGCAGAACAGGGAGTATCTCCATCTTGAAGCCATGTCCAGCTTTTGCTGCTCAGACTCTGCTTTTTCACTGCTCTGTGTATCCCTGTTCCAGACCCCAAATCCTGCAGTGAACAGGCTCAAGGAAGAATGTCTGGGTGGTAGAGTTGTTCTTGTGGTTTCTGTGGTAAAGTGACCAAGAGGTTGGCTCAAACAGGGCTAGCTTGAGCACTACTGATGCAGCAGCCTGGGGCAGTCATTTCTCTTGCCTAGGAGATGGGTAAAGGCTCTGCCAAGCTTTTTAATGTGGTAGCTTGTCAAGTGCTCTTATAGCTGCTTGATTATCTGTACATTCCACTACTGTCTGACATAAAGACATTCTCATGTGAGCTGTCCTCAAAATCCTTCTCTGCTTCTCCATAGAAGTGAAAAGCCATCATCATCCTTTGCACTAACACGGTCTTGTGTTCTTCCCTGGGAAAACGGCCGTCATTTGAGCCTATCACCAGCCTCTACCTTGCTCAATTTTTTGTTTAAAGATATACTGTCTTATAAAATATAAATCGAGGGCCAACTGCTTCTCTGATTCATACACTCCATGCTACCACCTGGTCCTGAATCTGCAGTGACTCCTTGTCGAGATTTCCCATCTCTTTCAGAAGGTGTTTCATGCATGGATTGGATGTACTGACTTGGCCTTGTTATGTTATTTAGCTGCTAGTTATCTTTGCGTACTGTAGAGAAATTCAGGCAAGATTTGCTGCTTGGTAAACAGGAAGGCAGGGTAGGAACCAAACCCTTTTTATTCACATCAACTCTTTTAGGTTTTGTCTATAACAAATACCTTCTGTTTAAGAAAACTGTGTGTGACAGGAGAAAAATGGGAACAAAATGATCATGGATTTTCAGCTTGGAGAAGAAATTGCCTACTGCTTTTATTCCAGATTCTGGGTTTGAATATTATCTTGTCTGGAAAGGTTTGATGAGGTTTTACCGCCAAATATCAGCATGTTTTTATCAGCCCCGTACCCTGTCTTCTGATCACCATGGAAAAATGGATCATTCAGGCCTGTTTCATGTTCAAATCAGCAGTTTATAACTTGAGCAAATTAGCCTGGAATGAAGAATTATGGTTTGGATGTCTGTCTTCCTCATCTGCATGAATTTACAACATCTATTTGAACTGGCACTAATTTGTAGTATTTAAAATAGCAAAGGGCATTTAATTGAAGAGAACTGACAATGTGCAAGGAATAATAGGCTGTGAAAGGAATAATTGGTTATGAGGTTACAATGCTAGATGTTTTCTTTTTCTTTGTAATTTGCCTTTAAGCCTAAGTTAAATTTCCTTTTCTGTGCATATAAGATAAGCAGTAGTTATTGGTCTTGTTTGAAATGATTTCTCGATTTCATTAAGAGTCCAAAGCATCCTGGAAAAACAGAGGCACAAGCCCAGTGCACAAGTCACACTCTGCCTGAACTGCTGATCTGTAACAATGCATCGACCTCAGACCTGTGGATTCCTCCCTTGGTTTCCAGATCTCCTGGCTATAATGGTTTCTTCTCTTGAAGTATTTTTCCTTCATTTTTTCTAAAAATGCTTTCCACAGTAGTAGCATCCTAGGATCTCTAATGGCTGTTGGGTGTGTGTCACACAAAGATGGACATAGCTCCTATCCATGCATTTAGAGAAAGTGGGCTGTGAATTTTCTGTTTTCCATGAGTTGGATATTGGGGTATAGCTGTAAATGACAGCCCAAGTAACCAAGAGGTAAGTTACTAGGCTGTTTCTGAGGAAAAGAAAAAGAAAGGACACTCATGTTTAACAAATTATCCTGAAGCTTTTCACCATCATCTTAATTGTTAGTTCCTCATGATTTCCTTCCATAAGTAATTATGAAGGAGAAAAGTCATAAATTATAACTTAATTTGCCCCAATTAATGTTGAATGATCAGTGCAGTTTGCAGAATTGAGTGATTCAGCTGCACTAATGGATTGTGGTGAAAATGGGTTTCTGTCATGTTATATAATGTTCTGTTATTGTCTTTAGCTCAGCTCATGAGATGCTAGAAAATCTCTTGTTTGCGCTTGCTTGGAAGCTGGAATCTGTCTCACATTGCCAAGCAAATTACGTGGGTTTTCTCCTCAATGCTGTTACCAGGAATCCTGACAAAGTCCAAACCAGGAAATGGCTGGATTTCTTATTCAAGGGTTATCTTCATGGCAAAAAAAACAGTATGGACTCATTACAGATAAGTGTATTTGCTATATCCTTCTCTAAGATCATGATCTTACATATTAATTTTCAAGACTACCAATTTCCCAACAGTTTGACTGGGATCTGCAAAAGCCATTGATAAGAGTTTATTTCCTGTCATGGGACTAGACTCTGCTTCCAATTATCATCCTACAGTTTTATGTGCAACAGATCACTGACTATTTAGAAGACAGGATAAAAAAAATCTGTATAAAATGTAATTCTTTTAACTTGTGCCACGTTCAAATTTTCTTCTTTTGACTTTTAATTGTGCAATTTCACAGGATAATATTTTCATTAAAAAGTGGGTCTTTCTGTCTCGCTTTCTCTTTTTTTTGATTCCTTGTCCTCATTTCCACATGTTAACTGTCTATTCTCACCCCATTGCACTTTCAGTTGCAGGGGCCTCGCAGTTCTGAGCTATCACACAGTCTTGTTCTTTTAGGAAAGCCCTATATGTTGCATTAAGTTTCTGTAAATTCCAGTTGCATTAAAGGAAGATCTTAAGGTAGTTCTATTACCCTGTTTTCAAGAAATAATATGTCTCTGTGACTTGAACAAAAATGTATTCAGCCTGAAGAAATGATAAACATTGTCTCCCAGATGACACAAGTTCTCTAACAGGAACCTTCTATAAAGAGATACGGCTCCACATGAGCACATCTCTTTATGACTTTCTGACTGGCTTTCAGCACAAGTCCCCTCACAACAAAATCCAGGCCTTGGCCGAAAAAAGGCCTTGGAAAGGCACTGGAATTTGGCCTTCTTTGCCAGAAGAACATGTGGCTGGGACCCGTTATGATGGAGATGCATCTGAGGCCTTGGATGCTTCTCTGGTCTGAAGGAACAGTTTTGACTTGCAGCTACAAGCCCTGTGTAAGACCTAATTTCCCTCACAGGACAGCAGGACAAAGGAAAAAGATAATCTAGTCATTAATAACATCATATAACATTTTTCTGCTGCACATTCCCCTTTTTTCCTCATTTTTGGTATGCATTCATTTTTTTTTTCTTTTGCCACATTATTGGTTAGTTGACCCAATTTAAAATCACAAATTCTATCAAATCCAATATTCCAGAGTGGGAAGCTGCAGTGCTTCTGATGTGCTTCCTCTTCAGGTTTTGGTCTAGATGTGACTCTTTGTCTGGAAGACTGGGAGCAGGGGGAGTATTTTCTTTCTGAAGCTGTCTGGATTATAACCACACTTAAAACACTGCTGACTGCCAGCTTCCTCTCTCTGCCCTGCTTAGTACCTCCCATGCAGATATATGGGACAAGCACTTCAAATAATGAGAGGTAATCTGGCATCAGTGTGGGTTCACCTGAGATTCACTTGAGTAGAGACAAACTGATTATTCCAAATTTCAGTGTGTAGATTTTCCTATTAAGGACCAAATCTGCATACTCATTTCACTGAACGTCCCACACAGAGTTGGGGCATGTGTCTTAAAAGTTGAAGGTGATGGGTTTGGTGACCAAGTGTTCTTGCTTCTGCAAAAAGCATCTTAAAAAAGGCTTGTGCTTGTTTCCCCACACTGCAGCTCCTTTCTCAACTGTGTTGGCAGCTTTCAGGCTCATAGATGGAGAAATTATATGCTCCAGTACCCAGGCAATTAGGTATATGGTTTCATGTTTTATTTTCAAATCTGCCAACTTTTGGAACTGTTATTGCTCAAAAATTGAGTGCAGTCTATTGCAGATAACAGGAAGACTTGAGGAGGAAGAGATCTGGGCTAACACCCACTCTGTGCTTAAGTGCCTCTTCTACCACCCAGACTCCATACCTTCTGAAGATCACTACTTGCTGTGGTGGGAATTTCAGATCTAATGAAATGTTTGAAAGCTCAGAAGATTGAGAATGTGTAAGCAGACTCCTGAGAGAGGCACCTTTTTGAAGTGTTTAGTGAAAATACCTGTAAACATCTGCAGCGTGGAGGATAAGCAAGTGACTGGTTCGGTCCTGGTCTTTGTCAGCAGAGGCCATGCAGTGCGTGGCACGGGGCTCTGCACAAGGGCTGAGGGGCTTATCCTGAGCTTCTGATAACCCCACGTGTGCCCTCAGTGAGGGGCTTGGCTTTCCCATGCCTCTCTTCCTTCACCCACAGAGTATATTCACTTTGCCTCCAAGCACACTGTTCTCCATGGCAGCTGCTCCAGGATAGGAGTGATCCTGCTCAGATGTGTGTGTGGAAAGCTTAGAGATGACTCAGACAAGCTGGGTTTCTCTCTGAGTGCAGTATTTGCCACTCTTATTTCTCACTTGCTTAACTAAAAATTTGCACTGGGTGATGGGTTGCACCCAAAGGTCTTCACTGGGTCCGAACAGGCAAGCGGGGCAGCTGAGAATAGCTCTGGCTGAGCACCCTCTGCTGGAAACATACTGAGGCTTGCACTGACGGTAAGTTAGATTACACCCAGTGAAGTTCAAGCAGTCAGCACACTAATTGCTCAAGACTTCACTTGGCAGCAGTGCTAAATGTGTGGAACTTGTAATATTTTCTCACTTTTCTAGAGATGGACATTTTCTTTCAAGAACAGCTTTACATCTTTGCTTTCTGCCTTTTAATTTCCCTCTGAGCAAACCGTACAGAGAAAACACCCACTTACCACTGATGGTAAGAAATTTTCTTGGCCAGTGAAAAGACAAGATGCTGCTTCCAGGCTCTGAGGCTTCTCTCAGGAGTTAGGGAAACATGCTGTCCCCAGCATATGGGTGAACTGAGATGCAGGAAGAGCGAACCATTTGCGTGTGATCACGTTACATCTGTGGCCAGGATTGAAAAGCAAATATTTCCAGCTAACTCGGGTAACCATTATCCTTCCTTATCTTGGGACCACCAGGGAAAGTGTCAGAGCTTCCTGGAGACTGGAGCTGGCACAGCAAGACCCCAGGCAGAGCTGCATGGAGCTGGGGGAAGATCTCACATATTGGGCCACCTGCAGCTTTTATCTGCCTCACTATGACATGGGTTACTTCCTTCACAGGCTTTTGGAGAGGGTACACCAAGGAAGGGGGGGCCATTTCCTTCCAAGGAATAAAACTCAAGTGTAAGTTCAGTGTTAATTTCTAGAGAGCTTTCTTAAAGGAGCCACAGAAAGGGGTTGGGACCTGCACTGATGTCTGGATATCTCCATTATCTGTTTTGTTGCAGGAAAACAGCTAAATGAATGGTTAGAAACATCACATGTTTATAAGGCAGTAACTGTTTCTTGGGCTAATTTAATTTATATGCAACTTTTGAACAAGATATACATCCTGAGGCTTTTAGCCAACAGATTGTCCGTGATGGCTTTATTGCCAGATTAATGTGCTGTACCTCTGTGTTACTCTTTGCATACAGATACATGGTCTCCTTTTTCTCATCCTAAAATAATTTAATAAGGTAAAGATAAAAAATGAAATGGGCTTTCAGTATCAATTTAATCTGCAATGGGCTTTCAATATCAATTTAATCTTCAGCTATCAGTAGTGCTGCGCATTAGCCATAGCTGCGTGCTTGCTCCCTGCTATCCCTGGAGGGTCTCTGCAACCTTGCTGGTATGCCTTAACACTGATTTCCATACCTTAGCCATCTTGGTTGGCTTCTACATTTAACTCAGCTCTGAATTTTCTGGATTTCTTTCTGTTGTGGAATAATTACAACTTCCCACAAAATGCTACTTTTGCTTTCAGATATCTGAATTTACTCAACTTAAACGTCAATTTAATGTTTATTTTTCTTGTGAATCCAAGTAGGAAGCTTTCAGGTCTGAGCCAGTAACTCTACAACTTCCTGTGCTGTAAATGGCAAGGCAAATCCATTTCTTCTTATAAGGAATTTAAATAATTCCCAGAGGGATCATGAGGAAAGTCATACAGAAGTGTGGAACTGAAGGATGGTTTCAGCAGGGTAAATCTACAGTTCTCTGAATACTGTGCAGGGCTGCTCCTCTCTGCCTCAGCATGACTAAGGATAGGGTTTAATCCAAAGTCTAAAGCCAGTAGTATTGGGAGGGTTCTGTTTGCCTTTCAGCCCTGAGCATTTAATTTTCTACCACCCTATCACCCCACCTGTACAAGGCCCCTTCCCTGGACAGTGAACATCCCTGAAGTCTCCAGGACTCAGCTCAGCTTGGAGCATTGAGAGGGAAGCCAAGCTCTCAGCTTGAAAGCAGAAATGCTGCACTACTGGTTGGGAACTATTTGCATTCTCAGATGAGGATGACTCAAATAGCACGAGCTGTGACTAGTGCTGGGAAAATATCATCCGGAGGATGGAGTGAACCACAAGTACTCCCATTCCTTCTCACTGTGCTCGTTTCAGAGCCCCCTTGACAGTTTATGAAGGCAAGTCAGTAGCATCTTGTTGCAGGAACAGCCTTGTCTTGCATGACTGTGGCTCTAAAATCTCCAGGCAGATTTCATCATCATGGGCAAGACCTTGTCTGGGGCTGGAGTGGGAAAAGATTGGCAATTGCCTGGCTAAAAGGCTGTGTGATTGACAGGACTCCTTAGGAGTGAATATGTCCTAAGCAGCACAATTAGCATTTGAGGCTGCACTTTCCTTCCCTTTACACCTGAATACATGCACAGAGCCAGAGAACAGAGATGCGTCTCTCAGCACCATAACAGCTGTAATTGGTCTGACGTTACATTGATCACAGTGCTCTTTAGTGATGGAAGCCAGGAGCGCTGCTTTCCAAATCAACAATTTTACACTTAGCTAAAAATGTTAGCATTTGGATGTAGTTAAACACCCTTGCTTGTCCTTGTTGGAGGGGGATAGGAAAGGGGGGAGAGCCACAGTAAAGCTGCGAGGATGGCCTGGCAGTGCTGCCCCTGCAAGCAGGCACCTCCAGCTTATGAAACCAGCGTGGAAAGGCCGGGTGTGTAAAACTGGCCAATATTTTGGAAAGTTCCTCTCAACTCGCTAACTCGGTACATCTGTAAATACTGGCCATGTTCCCAGCCTTTATTTTCAGCCCACTTTTCCAGTAAGCTCTCATGCATTATCTCTTTGGTTGCCATCAGACATTGTCATTAACTCTCAAAGGCACAAGGATGGAGGAGGCAAAGACCAGCTCCAGACAGGGTGGTCAGGGTGGCTGCACCATGGGTCATGAAGGAATGCTTTGTGACAACTGGTGAACGGAGCGAACACTTCTTCAGTTTACCCACCATAAATCTGTGTTCACGTACAGCTGTTAGCTAAGGCTTCTGCAAATCCTTTGCAGGGCTCGAGGAGACCATCACACTGGGATCCACAGAGCAGCATTCTGGGTATAATACGTGTTTGACTGCTGGCATCCAAAACCACATGGCAAAGGAGCTCAGAAGGAAAGAGCTGGATATACTGGGGGGGGATGAAATGGAGAGAAGCTGAAAAGTGGAGGTTTTGCTGTAGGGAACTCACAGGGGACATGACAAAGAGCTAGAGGATCTGTACGTCAAGGTGGTAGGTAGCTAATCTGTAGCAAACCAGGTTTCAGGAGTTCTTCTGCCTCTAGAACATCTTGTTTCTTTCATCTGCAGGTCAGTGGGGCTCAGATACCTGATTACAGCCTGTCAGAGTTGCCATGAGGGAAACCTGCTAACCTACTAACCCCTACAACACTGAGGTTTTACAGACAGCTGGGGAATGGTTGAGTTACATGTGTGCACATGGGTCTGTGTAAGCAACTTGGTGTTGTAATGCAATAATTTGCAGCTGTCAAATAGTTAATGTACACTCAGCTTGCAGACTCATAAATTTTAGTTTAACATGCAATTCCGCTCCGACAAGTATCTATATAAAAATAACACCTTGCTACAGAAATGATCTGCTTTCTATGTGTAATCACATGCAAATCTGATTAATTTGCTGACTAAATTAAGGGGAACAGTTTTGAAAAATGGGTGCCTAAAGTTAGCTACATACTATTTATGTACTTAAATATGCAGTAAGATTTTATGTGGTACTTAAATCTTGTCACTTCAAGATGCCCTTGGAGTAGCTTTTAAAATCAGATTACCTTTCTGAAGCCCTGAAGCACAGAATTAGATAAGTGGGTTTGAAAATATTGTCTTCATTTTTATTCCTTATTATCTCTGAAGCTGGAAATACACAGCCACTCCGGGAGCAAGCAAGTAGATTTCTTTTTCATTCCTTTTGCATTTGTACAAGCCAAAAAGATGACAACTTAACTTCTAGATCCCAGCGTGAGTTTGTAGACCTGGTAGTTGGAAAAGCAAACCACACATCTCTTTTACTTGTAAACTGACTGCATTTGATCTGGAAATCATTGAGACGCAATAAACATGAACTCCATGATCCTATTTTTATGGAGTCAGAGTAGAACCACACGTAACAAAACAATCATTATAATTGAATAGCAGTGCTTTTGAAAAAGGGTTGGATTGAAAACACTGATGACAGAAGCCTTCTGTTTATCCCTGGAACAGCAGTGACAGTGGTAGCACAAGCTACAACACACTGTTCCTCAAACGATTGACACCCGAGGGACTCACTGGTGTTATGGCTTCAAGGGTGGTGTTTTGCCCAGTACCTGTTTTCTAGCAGTGGTGGTGCTCCCGAGCTCGTGGTGCTGTAAGTGCTGGTGGGTTCAGCCACGTTGTTGAATAGGTAGAGCTGACTTAGGGCACTTCACCTTGCTGGCGCTTGTGTAGCTACACTATTGCTAAACAGTTTTCAGAAGCAAAGGGGTGAGGCGGTTGCTCAGTTGCTGTTGGTGGTTTGGTCTCCACAGACAAGCTCACTGCTGTTCTGTCGATTGCTGCTGGCTCTTCAGGGCTTGGACTTCCCCCGCACCCCCAGTCTTTTTATGCTGACATCTGTCTGTTGGACTTCAAAGTGCAATCTTTCAAAGCCACAGAGTCATATGACTTACCAAACACTTAAGGGATGATCTGCACAAATAGGGGCAGGCTCGCTCCTGGAAGAGGCATTCTTCTGTCGTGATGCGTTAAAACAGCTCTTTGTACTTGGGCAATAACAAAGATTCATTTGAAAGTATTAGCTATCATCAGGACTTGACCTCTTCAGAAATTATTCTTTAGTGAGCGCTTTAAAGTGGATTTGGAAACATAATTATTCTTGTCCTCGGGTAGAATCTGGGCAATTTATGTGCTCAGCTGACTTGCCACTTTGGCTTCAATGGATATTTATTCCCATAACGTAAGATTTCTGTGCGTGGTTTTGCTGTGGTAGCTGAGAAGGATGGTAATGGGCAGATCAGATACATGCAGACAGAGATACTGTTCAGGGTGACACATCCTTAATTGTCAGTAGTCTTATAGCAGCAGTGTGTTCAGTACTGTAGCACTTCAGTGCAGGGGAAGAAGAGACTGTTTATCTCTTTGTTTTTCTCTGTATGTGTGAGTTCACAAAACATTCGCAAAAAAGCACCATCTCATGGCCGTGAAAAGGCTGATTGTCTATATTTTAAGCCAGTGTACCACTCAGAAAATTGAATTTTGTGCCTCTCCTGCATAATAACTTTCTTTCTATAATATTTCAGTATGCATTTTTTTGTTCCCAAGCATGCCATTATTGCTTTATCCTGCAGCTTTCATTAGTAGCCAGTGTCATGTATCTTGGCTTCTGGAGTTAATGTACAGTTGCTATAAATGGATATCACAACATTTGATAGGGATTCCTAGGAAAGTACTAGAGAGGGTAGATGTATGTCCACAGGCTGCATTTTCATCATATCACAAAATTTAGGCAGGCATTACCACAAGGGTATTTTTCTGACTCTCTCAGTCCCATGGAATATCTCAGAACTCTGCTGTTAAGCACTGGCCAAATCCTGCACTGGGATCCACCGGATGAGGTATAAAACAGAGATCTGTGGACTTGTGAACATTTCCATGACATGTTCCTCAGGAACGAGAGCTCTGTTGTAAAGTCCTATCTACTTTTCCAGGGCAAGTTTATAAAAGCTTATTATAAATGTCCTGCTTCAAATACCTGGCTGTGACACCTGTGCTCTACCATCAGTCAGCTCCCATGAAATACGGGAAATGCCATTATGTGTCTGGTTGTCTCCCACCATATCTGGCTCTGGCCATTTTAGGGACTTTGGGGTAAAAACTGCTCCCCATTATCTGTTTGTGCAGCTCTGTACCAGTGCTGCTGACTGGACCCCATAACAAAGCTGCAGGATGCAGGCATAAGATGGATGGTGAGGGGCACCAGCACAGCTACTATTTTCCGTGACTGACACATGCATGTTGCACCAGCTGGTGGTGGCAGAGGGGTGGAAACAGAGCTTCTTAATGTGCACCTGCTAATATAAATTAATTATTATAATAATGAAGCCAAAGCGTGATGAATCTATTCTCTCCAGCCCGTCTTTCATTCTGCATTTGCTTTGGAAGCAGACAGAAAAATCTCACTGCATTTCTTTCTTTTCCTTTGTGCAGTTAGTTTGCCATTTCTGATTTGTCATCACTCCTAATGTTTCATTGACTTCTGGCTGTGACTTGTCATTTATTCAAAGCCTTATTAGCATGGTAGTGCCTAAGAGTTATTGAACAACTAACATAATGGATGAGTCATTCCAGCAGCAGAGCTGGAGTTTGCAGGAAAAGGTCGTGGAAATCCTGGGTTGAGTTGTAGGCTGGAAACATGGACACGATCTGTCCTTTTATCAGCGAAGTCAGAACCAAAATATGAGAAGGTGTGTGGGTACATGTTTGTGTGGGAGAGCAGGAATACCTGGCATGAGATGTTTATGCAGGATGGATTCGTGGCCAGGGAAAAATATAAAAATGGGTTATTAAAACTGCTGCAGCCAGAGGAGTGAAATCTCACCTGGAGTAGGAGATGTGGGAGAAAGGAGAAGATGTGTTTTCCTTTCATCTCTTATTTACTGAAGGTAATGAATGTCCTTTGGTTGACTGAGCTGGGTTTAAATTGAGGTCTACTCCTCAGTGTTATATTCAAGGAAGGCTTGGCAGCCACCTGCAGCAAAATCCTACAGCGTGCAGTAAGTCATCTCAGATCCAAGTATAATTTCACTATCTTTAGAAGACCTTCCTAATGAACTATGTGGACTATTACTGACACTTTGCATGTGACGATTTCCTCCTGCCTAGAATTGCTATTTTTTGCAGAGCATGCTACGCAGTGAAACCACCAACCAGTAAAATCCCTTTAGAAGAAGGGAAAATGTGTGTGGGAAAAGGATTTTATAGTTCAGTCTGTGAAATTAAAAAATCATTGCCAATATATTGCACTTCTGTCACCTCTGTTGAAAGCAAAAAATGCAACCTGGCAGTGGGCTGGGAAGAGGGGCCCCAAACTATTTCCCTGTGTTTCAGGGATGAGCTGGATGGTCATTTGACTCCAGCTGTCAGGGATCTATAGAGCAGCAGCTTGCACCCTCTGGAGATCAGTCAGATCTCATTAACCTGTAGCCAGTTATTTGTGCAGCTCCCCCTTAGTGAAAAAAGGCAATTTACTGAGTTTAGGTGATAATCTTTTAGCCCGTTCCATAAAGAAAGGTATGTTGGGGATGAAGAACTTATTTCTGGTAACTCTGCTACCCAGAATCACAGTCTAATGGTTTTAGTGGTAGACTTGGCAGTGCTGGGTTAACAGTTGGACTTGATGATCTTAAAGGTCTTTTCCAACATAAATGATTCTATGATTCTGTGATATGTAAGATGAGATTAAATGCATCTCCTCTGTCTTTGAAGCCTGCCCAGTCACTTTTTGTAACCCTGCCTTCTAGTGAGTATCATTTCAGCAAATTTTAGGACTGCTTGTCCAGGAAGAGATCCAGACAGCTCTTAAGGCTTTAATCCCAGTCATCTCTTTATATGTGTCCTTAGCTGCAACAAACTAAAGGGAAGCTGTGTTTTCAACCCACTGGTGATCCTTTTGAATTCAACAGTACAATAACATCGCAGGTTATTAGCACAAAAATGTCAAGCTTCTTACAGCACTAAGTCTTAGGGCTATAAACATTTATACTAGCATGCTAAAGAGATTTGGGCATAAGGGGCCATAACTGGCATCAGGGAGCAGCTGAAAATATGAGTAGGCTAACATTAGATTAAACAGAGGCAGGCTGTAATTTAATTGGCATTTATACATTGAGAGAAGGAAAAAATAGTAAGTTTAAAAAAGAAATGCAGCTAGGAAGCTTTTGGAAATCAGGGAGGTAATTTGCTTTCCAAAATGATTCACAGCATCTCGTGTTAGCTAATTAACAAAACAGCAGGTCTGTGAATTTAACAGCAGTGGGGTTAGGACTCGGTGGGCTGGGCTCTCATCCATGTGTTCACTGGGGTCTGTTCCGCCCCCTCAGTGCTTTTGCTCTGCCCTTTGGCATCTGGGGGAGCCCGGCTTCTTTCAGGGGGCACAGTTACAAGTGGCTGCGCTCTGCGATAGGAGCCAAATGAGGGTGAAAGGGGCAGGTGGAGAGGCAGGAGATTATCCATTGACTGGCATGACTCAGCCATCCATAAAATGATGTTCATTAATGTTTAATGTGTGTCAAAAATGTCAGCATCCGCAAGAGAGGCAGATAAATTATTTAGCCCTATGAGTGTCTTGCCCTCCCCCTCCAGCTGATGTATGTAAAATGTTTGCCCTGGTTTTGTTTAGATTTAGGATGCTGTTGGGGAAGTTAAAGCAATTGCTGTTACACCCAGAGTATTTCCTGGTGAGATCCTCAGAGGAGCTGCTGCCGCTGCCGCTTCACAGTTCAGTGCTTTATGAAAGAGGTCTGGGAAACCTGAAGTCAACTGCAAGTGGGTTATGTACAGGCCCTGCTGGTGGGCTGTGGTTGGTTTTATATTGGTTTGCAGAGGAGTAGACCCTGGGAAACTGAAATAAGAGCAGAAGAATGGGGTGTGGAGGGAGGTCCTGCTTGCCAGGTAAGGGCTGCAGAGCGGCTGTTGGAGTAGCCCAGCATTGCAGCATAGCCTGAGCCTTCCCTGTGCCCCTGAGGAGATGTGCTCTGCCTGACATCACCTGGAGTGCTTTTTGCTGCTGTTTTTGCTGCCTTGGTTTTGTTGGTTTTGTCCAGAGATGCATCACCTAGAGGCCTGCAACTGCCTTTCCCGGATGAGCTGTGTCCTGCTTAGGGGTGGGGACAGCCTCTGCCATCCCACCAGGGACCCATGTACACCTCTGCAGGGATGATTTCTACTTTTGCCTGCCCTGTTTCAAGAGCTTAGGGCATAGATCTCGCTTTATCCCTAACCAGGGAATTCATGCACAGGAAGGGAATACTCCCCTTTGAATTGAGGATTTAGGTTTTCTTTTTCTTCTTCCTTTTTTTTTTTTTTTTTAAATCAGCCTCCCAGGGTGACACAATAGCTGCAAGCAGAAATCATAAGCCCTGACAGAAAGGAAAAGGGACCAAAGGAGATGAGCAAAGGCAGAAATGTATGCGGTCAGATGGGATTTGAGGCGAGGTGAGACGGAGGAAATGTAAGCCTAATTAATAGCGAGGTGCTAGTTTGTGAATGGCGAATGAACCACAGTCAGAAATGACTAATTTAAAACCTACTCTGACACTCGTACTAGACACAGCCATGCTTCTGAAGGCAATGGGAACTTTGTCAGCCTGTGCATCCATTCAGACGAGGCATGTTAAAATCCGTCAGAAAAATTAAAAAGAGAACTCTGCATTAATAGAGAAAATGTACAGAATGTTTTTAAACATTTTTGTTTGTTTGGGATGTTTTTTCTTTTCTAGGGAAGTCACAGGTTTTGGGAAAAGGATCTCAATTGGCCTCTAATTAAAGTTGCTTTCTTACTGTCTGGCATGAAATCCCCTGAGAGGCAGATGTTTGCAAAGCACACTTGGGGCACTGGCATATGGTTCCTTTGTAAGGCTGGCGTTTCAGCTAAATGTCTCCTCAATGTTGTACATAATTAGATATTTTATTTTATTTTTTTTGTCCTGGAGAAGTTACTGGTGGCTTGGGACCTCTGGGATGTGAGTGGGAGGCTTTCTGGGAGACGGACGGGAAACCCTAAGCACGTCCCTGATGTGTGACAGGTGCTGGCAGATGCCCTTTTGCAGTTTTTTGGGAAAACCCTGTTGACTAAACCAATGCCAGTTAAAGGAAATTATTCTAACCTACAGAATTTAGTAGAGGATGAGACCCTGGGTGCTCAGCTTCTGCAACTTCACTGGGGCCCTGCGTCCTTCCTACAGGAATCCATCAGCAGTTCTAAACTTTTTATGGGATTATAAAATTCTGAGGAATGTTTCCATAAGGAACCCAATTGTAATTGAGAAGGGAGTGAAATGAAAAGAAAATATTCATGCACACTAGGCCTGTGTAGAAACCATGGCTATGTCTAAAATGTGACTTCAGATTACAAATGGCCCGTAGCTGTTTATTAACACCATAAAAGTCTGCTGCGTCTGGGTGGTCACTGATGTGTAGAGAAATCTGTAGATTGCAAGACACTTAACGACTAAAAGCTCAAGGTGCTGAATATACTTATTTCCCTCTGGGGCAGCACATCTATCCCTTGCACACTTAAGAAATAAAACACAGGATTTTGTGTCAGATGACCTAATTTTTCCAATTCTCCCAACGTCTCCATTTTTTTTCCCAAAAAGCCCTTTCTGTGATCACCAGAGCAAGTCTTTCCTACTGTCAGTGCCTCATTTTTGCCTATCTATAAAAGTGCACTGCAACAGTTCCCTGCCTCAGAGAGGTTTTTTGAGGCAGAATTAATTCACGTTTGTAAGGTGCTTTTGAGGTCTGTGAACCTGACTGTGCTTTACTAATGTGGGCAGTCATTATTTCCGTTCTGTAGAGAGGGAAACCAAGATCTGGCACAGTTAAAACAGCTTGTTCAGGATCATAAAGCAATTTAGGAGCAGAACCACAAATAGAGCCAAGTCTTTTGACTAGCAGTCAGATGTGCTATGCACAGGGCTACCTATAACGTCTAATTATTTTTCCAAGGGTAGGAGCTGAAAGATCTCAGCCTGATTCCAAAGTCCTCATGAAAATAAAAGGGAAACACGTACAAGATTGACTCACAGTCATTGCATTCTCTTAGCATCTCTATTAGTATATGTTTAAAATGAAATTATTAAAATCCCCCATGGATAGAGTTGAAGCAGAGCCTTGGCCGCAGATTGTGCATAAATTCAGTATCCTTCTGAGGCTTTGAATGGTTTTGTGCCATCTATTGAAAGGCAAAGCCTGGCTGTCAGCTTAGGTGGTGTGCACAGGGTGGGACGTTTTAGGTTTCAGATGCCGAACACGGCTTATTAGAGGCCACACGTGCTCAGAGGCTGATGAATTTGCATGCTTGCTGCAAGCGGCTCTATCTTTCTTGAGGCCTTGCCTATTCTTTGGCGAGCTTTCAAGCTGAGGCTACTGTTTAAATGTGTGGACATTGGAAGGCTGTGCTGGGAGGCTCCTTGCTGTCAAGTACCTCGTGGAAGGAATAACAATCTTAGCAATTAGCAAGGTCCCCCAAACCCCAGCCCTGCCTCTCTCGGTGTTACAGGCAGGGGAGGGGGGGGAAGCTGTGCTGGCAGTGGCTTTCCCTATGCAGGGATTCAAGTAATGGGAACTCAGAGGATCTAACCTGTCAGTGTAGAGGTGGCAGAAAAGCAACTGGACCTCTGATATGCACTGGCAAAACTTGGAAGCAGAGGTAACCTGTAGTACTGCCACCTGATAGATGTGATCAGAAGGATATTTCAGTGAGCAGTAATGGTGTATAATTAATAAAATGAAGGACAGAGTAAGGAAACAGAGAAAATAATATTAGTCATGGACTGAGGCTAAGTATTATGTATAAACCCAATGTTTATCTTTTCATTTTAGAATAAATGCAGCAATGTAATGCATATGACTTCTGTCCCAGCTGGGATAAAGAGTGTGGCATGTGGTGCACTGGGATTAGTCTTCTATGCAGACCATCTAATTGTTGTCCATGGTTCTTGCAACTTCTGAAGCTCTGGCACAAGTCTGTGTGTCAGTCTGCATGCTTGATCTGGTGGCTTGAGAAAGAGAATGGAGGATGGAGGGGCACAGATGCCATCCTTGCCCCAGGGCTATGATGCTAGTCCAACCTGCCTTTCACCCTGTCCCTGCCACACTCTGACCTGCAGTCCTAAATGCTTCCTCTGAGACCAGGTATTACCTTTATTGGTTATTAAGGAGAAGTATATAGCTCTGGGTTAATCTTCAATAATAGTTCGTAATAATATTTACAGCTTAATTTTGTGGTATTTCTGTCTGGTGCTGCCTTTAGATTCAATTCAATCCAATCCTTCCTTCCTCCCTCTGTGAAATCAAAACCTGCTCTTCTGCTGCCTGCAGCGAGCGAGCGATGCAGGAGAGCGTCGTGGGCTCCTGGGGTGCTCGGGGCACTAAATTGCTCTTTCTTTGCATCAGGGATCAGGCTGTTGTCCACAGAAGAACGACCAGCAGATGCAGAGTGTCCAGCCCCATTTATCTCTGCCAGATGGTGCTAAAATACTAGTCCGGAGCACATGTTGCTTCTATTCAACCAAATGATTGTGCCATGCTGTGGCCTCTCTGCCTCTGAACCAATGAGCCTCAGCCAAGAAAATCCCAGTGGCAAAGGCCCCAGCAGCCCTTGGCTAAGCCCCTCTGCATGGCTTGTGGAAAATCAGAGACATCAAACTGGGAAGGCTCACAGCCCTGCGGGGACAGACAATAGCTTGCAGAAAGGGGAGGAAGGAGTTAAAGAGGGTTTATCACACACAAAAAGTAAATATTTGAGGCAGAAATGCAGAAGGAAAGAATAATGGAGAGAGAAGGGCAGGAGGAGGAAGCCAGAAGTGTAAAGAGAAGAAAAAGGAGGATTATATTCTGCCAGAAAACAAAGGGATGTTTGTATGAGAAAAGCATTGGGGAAGCATTGGGGAAATGAGGGTTCAGCTCTGCACAAACTTTCTGTCTGACACAGGACAAGTCAATCTCTCTGTGTCTCAGTTTGCAAAGGCTACAATGGGAACAATAAAGTCTCTTTTGTTCTGCCTCTCTCTGCTCACATCAGACATCCCTTCTGTTTGTATGTTGTAGAAAGCCAAGATGCCACCATACTGCAAACATGAGTAAAATCCACTGAAACTTTGAGGGGGAAAAAAAGGAAGGCAATTAGACTATCATAAACCTGGGAGGTAACTGCTCCCAAAACTGGGAGGGGAGGGGTGGTGGTGGTGTAGAAATACAGGAAAGGCCTTTACTGAGGGAAGAAGAAAGAAAATATGGACCAGATTAATCCTACTGTTGCATACTGAACTCCAGTGGAGTTCCTCGAGGGATGGGTTTAAGCCCAAGGAGTTCAGTTTTGTTTGGTTAAAGAAACTTTGTGCCAAAGTTTTTAAATAGTCAAATCTGTTCTGAGAACTATGAGAATGTGGGCTGCCTCTCCTGAAACATTGCATGGGACTTGGGATGAACAACTCCTGCTGAAGGCATCAGGAGCCAAGTGATTAAGCCCCATGCAGTGCTCTGACAGGAGGCCTTCTTCTTGCCTACGCATACTTTTTTTAAGTATAGAAAGTATTTCCATATTTTCAGCAGCTGATCTTTATTTGAAGCCAAGAGCTGCATTTTTCAGACTAGAACTGAAGCTTTTCTAGGAAAAGCCACTCTGGAGCAGATCATTGCTCCATCTAGCCCCAGACCGTGTCTCCAACAGAGGCCCTGCACTCTGCTTAGAGAAAGCAATCTGAGAGCTCACAGAGTTCTCTCCAGGCATAATTTATATTTCATTCCAATAGTTAGAGCTTGGCTTTCACTTCAAAGTCTGTAGGCTTACATTCTTTTCAAAACTCTTGCTTATTTTATTAATCTTCACAGTTCCCTGGAGATTGTTGTTTGCAGATCTCCAACCTGTTCAGGAAGCCCCTTGAGCTGCTGACCTCCATGTCCTGCAGCAGCTGAGTTCCCCAGGCCAACTGGGGCATTTGTACAGGGGAAAAAGGAATTTTCTCAGTTTCAGGATTGCTACATTTAACATGGAAGCATGCCTTAAGCTTCTCGTCTCACCCATCTGGCTTCTCATTACAGCATGTCATCTAAAACAGTGAGCTGCTTCTACCACCCAGGGAATCCCTGCTGGGAAATGGACTGTGCATGTGTGATGCTGCTCTGCCCTCACATGTGACTCAGCCATGCTGAGGATCCACTCTTTTAATTTTTCAGTGCTTCCAAGTTTACAAGAACACGTTATGCTGTCAGCTGCTCAAGCTCACATGGTGTGCTCTCTTCTTGTGTCACTGGAGTAATACAAGTTTGTGGCCAGTTGTGGTGTCCCTGTTATGTGGATGGCACACTAAGCCAGGACAGGAAGGAGGTGTGAGGTGTTGTAGGGTGACTGAGTTACAGCACTGTGCTCTCTGTGTCTCTCTTTTGGTAAAGAGGAGATTGCAATATTCAGATGTCTTGGCAGCTCTTGGTGAGACCTGTTGGGAGAAAGCAAGAGGCACACTGTTGTGTAGTTCCATGCTTATGAGGGTGGTGAACCCGCAAACAAATACCGGGACAATGGGGAGAATGCCTCAGTGTCCAGCCTGCCCCTTCTTCATATCTCTGTCCTCTGCCTGTCTACTGCAGGAGGGCTTGGGTCTTAGAGGGGTAGCAGGGAGGAGTAGGGCAGGATACAAAGTACAGCCTTGGTGTACATGGGGCTCTGCAGCCAAAATCAGATGGTGCTGTGCAGACATGGCCTTGGATCCAGCACGTCAACAAGCAAACCAAATGTATTAGAAACAGCTGGGGAATAGGATGAAAATAAGCATTTTTAAGGATATGCTTATAATAACTTACGAGCTGGGGAATGAATAGTTGCTACACTGGACCCTCCTGGAGACAGATTTACTGTTGGTTTCGGGGTCCTTATTAGAGCCACAGGTTTTCCCATTTATGTATACCTTCCCCTAGCCCTTGCTGGAAAACCTCATAGCATGTGCTGAGGTGTAGCCTCTAACACAAGGATTTTGTCAGGAACAGGAATGACCTCTGAAAGCAGTGGCCATGGCCTCATCTGGGGGTCATGAGCTGCCACTTGGTTGAGCACAAACATGATCCAGAGTGAGGGCATTGCTTCAGGCA
This sequence comes from Corapipo altera, assembly GCF_003945725.1. Lineage (NCBI taxonomy): Eukaryota > Metazoa > Chordata > Aves > Passeriformes > Pipridae > Corapipo > Corapipo altera. The sequence goes on from NW_020884877.1 coordinate 24,643,273, forward strand.
CTGATCTGCCTTCAGGAGTTTCCTTCCTCATCCTGAGGGAAGTTTTGCAGATCTTGGGGCTTTTTGTTTATTCTCTGGCTGTAGGATGGGCTCACAGTTTTCTAATTCATTCATCGTGTTGGAGCAGGTCTGACCTATCCTGAGTGATACTAAGAAGGGGGAAAGTACCTTCTGGCAGCACTGTCTCCTTTCAAGTCTTCTCTTGCCTCTCCTGTGCACAGTCAGGACATTGGGGCTGTTAGCAGAGAGCCCCTTGCCTGCAGCCTGCCCTGCTACAGCTCAGGAGGTGACCATCTTTTAAAGTCACACATTTCTCTCCTGGCCTCCATGCACATTACCTTCATGATTTGCAGCCCTTCCTTGTAGAAGAGTGTCTGAAATTGTCCTTCAGCCCTCAATATAGTGGGCTTTTGCTAAGCAGTCCTTGTTATGTGCTCTACATACACCCACTGACTTTTTTTCTAATGTTCATTAAGATCTCAGTTGTGTAGTGTCTGTGTCTGCTGCATAGTTAAGTGCCTAAGAATTGACTTTGCCATTTCCCTGAAAAATTTAATAAATATTGGCCAAAAATCAACTTGCACTGACACTCCTGAACATGCAGCTGGATAAGTTTGGCCCACTACTCCATTTGAGTGTCTTCAACACCCTGTGATGTGCCTAGCACATTGGCTGTTCTTGTTTGCTCCACAGTTGGATGAGATGCTTATATATAAAGCTGCCTTAAACTCCAAACATTGCCTGTGGCTGACAAGTTCCTACCTTTGATGTGAGAGCTAGCCACAGCCAGGGATCTGAGACGTTATTCTTGTTCGGAGGATAAGTTAATAGCAAAGCCTCCTATATTTAACACAGAGTGCACAAAGTCATGCTTACTTGATTACAGAAAGACTTCAGCAACCAGGACTCTTGTGCTTGGTCCCAAAACACTTTACTAATACAATGCACTCTTTAGGTGTCCCTCAGGACCGTGCTCTGGTGGCTGTTCAAAATGCAGCTACATTGGCCTTGGCTTTTCATTGAATTACCTCACTCCTTTGTCTGCTAATTTTCACTAGCTTACTGGTCAACTTGTGCATCTTTTGGAACTGAGTGCCACAGAGGTGACACATGAGAGCATTCAGGGACACACAGAGGTAGCTGTAGCCTTTGGTCACCGGTGATGGACATGTTTACATGTATGAGACAGTCTTGTTGCACAATCTGACTGTGAATGGCAAGTGCTGCCTCATTTGCCATTAACAGTAACTCAGCCCTAATAATACTAACACTTGTAGTTCAGCTGCAGGTGAAAATGGCTTTTACAGTCTTCATCCTGTTCCAAATGTCTGCATGGATCAAACCACTGAACTTTTGCAAGCTGCATGTTGGAAGTAATAGGGGGTACTTTTATCCTCAGTCCCACTTTCAGTCCCAAATGTTCAGGTATCATTTGCTGTGTTCAGCAAGGAGGGTGTGATGGCTGCAGCAATGTTGCCTTGTCTCTAGAAAGCTGCTTAGTGAGAAGACTTTCTTTCCCTGGTACCATTTCAGACGATCTGCCTGCCTGTGAAAGGCAGAAAGTAAAAATACAGGGTTTCAAATGTGTTATATTCTTCGGTGAGCTGGAATAGATTTAAGGCCATATGGAAGATCACTTGTCATGATGGGTATTCACTACCCAGTGATGGATGACTTATTTTTCAGAGTAACTACAAAGATGTCCTTCAAACCCACCTTTTGTTTTGTAATTGCACTGATGGAGTAGCAGTGTCCAGCTTGCTCTGGGGTTATCCATTACTGCTGGGCTTTTGCAAACAGAAAGATGCTGCTGGTGCCTGAAACTGTCAGCAGTTCTTTTTCCGAGGCTTCCAGGAGAGTAAAAATCTGTGATTTCTTTGGTGAAATTTTAGGAGACATGAAATAATTTGGCACTGCAGGGAAGGCAAATGGTCTGTGCAGGTACACTTAACATGTAATCAAACAGCATGAATTACATGAGGTTGTGTTGTGGCTTCAAACTGCTCCTTACCCAGGGAAAACTCATCAGGAGCATGTCCTCCCTCTGACCACAGTCCATACCTGGAGATGTTCCATCTCCAACTGTGCTATGTACAGCAGAAAGGGGGAAAGGGGAAAAGCCTTATTTAAGCCAGTCTCTGTGCAAATCTATCTCAAGGGCTGATGCCAGATGGATGTGTATGAGCTGCAATGTTCCCTGCCATTTTGCTTGGAGTGTGTTGAGAACGGTGAAGGGAGAAGGCTCCTTGCTTGGTGTGCAAGCTGGGCATCTCCCAGGCTTGATAGTATGGTCTTGAAAAATGCAGCAGGGATAAATCTGGTTACTTGGTGGGAAATTTGTTAACCTTTCAGAACTTCTGAAGGCTAGAATGGTGAGCTGATTCTCTGTATTTTTTTTTTACAAACATATCTCTATTGATATTAATGCTGTTGGTGTATCAGCCATTTGGGTCCATTTGTTGGTGCTTTTATGTAATTTATAGACTTTCTCCAGTCTGATTTTGAAAAACATGGCATGTCCATGAAGCTGGGAGCAAGGGCATACTTCCTATTAATGTGGCTTTCCTGTTTTTCTCTGTTTTTCAGGTTCTTTTCGAAATGATGGTTTAAAAGCTGCTGATGTCCTTCCTATACTGAAGGAGAAAGTGGCCTTTGTGTCAGGTGAGCACTTATTTTCTTGATCCCTCCAGCTCAGCATGAACACTGTCTGCCACATCCTGGTCCTTATGGCGCTGCAAAGTCATGAGGGACCAGCTTCAGGTTTTGGCCTTGGTAGTACTTAAATTTCCTCTTCTGCTAACAAAAGGACTGTATATGGAACAGGGCTATCCAGTAATACTCAGAGCATTGGAAATTGGCCCATATTGATTTTCTTCATATTCTGAGGAACAGGTAAATGGGCAGCACAGGTAGGATGAAATGGAGCTTCTCAGCTCCAGCCTAGATGTGGGCTGTCTCAGCATTCAGGGCAGTTCAGGGATCCTGCTTTGGTTTCAAGGTCAGTGAATAGCATTAATTCCTATTTGTAGGCAGCACTCTGACCCATAAATCACTGGTGTTCCATTTACAATCCCAATCAACTTGCAGTTAAAAGTACCATTGATGCTGCATTTGCATAACAACTCAGATGCTCAAAGCTCTCCTGCCACCCTGTACAAAGATTTACAGCCTTCATTCAGGAGACAAATCTCAAGGACCTGGGGGTGGATGAGGACTAAACAATATGGAAAAGGCTTTGAGAATAGCTTGGATGATAGTGTTTCTGGCATGAATTACAACTTGTCAGTGAGAGGGGGAAGAGAAAGTCTGAAGCAATCATAATCTTGCATGAAGTCACTCAAACTGGCAGCATAAACCCAGGGTATTTCCAGTGGCAGCGTTTCTATGATTGCAAACCACTCAGGCTGCTTACAGTGAAAAAACCTGCATCAAGAATAGCCAGCTCCCCTTGTTTGCAGTTTTTGTTTTTTGTTTCCTTCATCTCCACAGTAATGCTGACTGCAGAAGGGAGGAGAGGAGCAGCAAGGCTGTTTGGTGCCCAGACTCTTCCTCCTTGGCTCTCTCCCCAGATGTGGAGTCAGGCCCATGAGGATGGGGCTCATCACCCTTCTGAGCCATGGAGATGCTGTCCAGGCAGGAAAAGCTTTTGCCTTGACTAATGGTTGGTGTGAGATGTTTTTCCATGTAGCAACAGCTAAATAGTCCAGGGATCATGAGTCCAGCAGTGACTTGGGCAAACAATTTCTGGCCCTATAAAAGCTAAACCTTCTCATCAACAACATGAAAATCCAGGAGTTTGAGGGAAGTTTCTGAAACACCAAAAGCCTCATATGGAAACCCAAGATTATCCCAACAGTCCTCACATGCAGGAGTACTTTATCTTACACTGAAATCTCCTTCTGAATGTCCTGAAATGTTTTATGTGGTTGTTGGCTTTCACTGCTCCGAAGTTTTTACAGTCGTAAAAACACAGTGTACCTGCACCCTTGTTTGTGACACAAAAGCTGAACTGGGTGCTCTGGGGAGGTGAAGGGGAGGAATTTATGCAGGGACTGTACTGCAATTTAGTTCTTGGCTCCTGCTGTTGCTTTGCATGGAAATGACTGCAGGATCATTTGGTAATTCATGGAATATTTAATAACGACAACCTGTCTGGATTGTTTATATAGTCCCTTGCACTGATGGTGCCTGTGTTCTACTGTGAGCCAGAGGGTCTCACACCAAATCATCAGCTCATTAGACACTGTTCTGGGCCAAGCTTGCCTTTGGGTGGGAAAGGGTGTTAAATAAGCAGCTCCAACATGATCTCCTGGGGTTTCGCACCATGATCAGCTGCAGGCAGGGTACAGCTTGCTCCTTATAGACTCACCAGCCTCCAGACTTGGATCTGCTCAAAATGTGCTGTTCCTGACACAGCTAGATGTCCTAGGATTTACACCTCCTCTTCATGGTCTCCAAATGCAATGAATACAGCCAACAGTTGCCAGAGGCCTTTGCAGGCAGAACACTTTGAGATTCTGGTGTCCCACTGCAACAGCCCCAGTATCACCTTCCAGCCCAGAGTGTAAGTACTACCCAGTCTTCCCCTGGGTTGTAATAAAGCAGATTAAGAAAAGGTTTGAGCATTTCAACTGATGGCTGAGTTCTTTTTACTTAAAATGGAATAATTTTGTAGAGTATGCTTTGAGCACAGAATGTTTGCAAAATAGAAAAATCAAATAGTTGGACTTTGCAAGATAAAAAAAAAAGTTGTAGTTAGCACAGACTCTGAGAGCACATTGTGTTTTAATCAAGCTTCCTTGAGGAAAAGGAATTTTATTGAGTCTTCTTCAGATTTTAATGCTACAGTTAATTTTAACGATAACAGTATAGTAAAGTTGTTGAGGGGGCTCTCCTTACACCAGCAGAATTTATCAGCACACACAAAAACTCTCAGCTGAACCTCTCAGTTACATAGTTTATTTCTTTTCCCATCAGCTATGCCTCACCAGCTGGTTTCTTAGTCCATGATTCCACAGGAAAATTGCAGAGAACACACAAGACCCCTCAGGGAGGGGATACACCACTCTTTGTGTTTCAGTGTGGTGGATGCTCCACACCTGAACCCTGCAGAGCAACAGGGCAGAACAGGCAGCGAAGGGAGAGCGGCTGCTGCCTGCTCCGGAGCAGGCACAGCAGGACCTGCCTGCACAGCCGTGTCATCTCAGAGGAGCACTCAGGCTTTCACAAGGGCACTTAATTTCAGAGTTGACATACAACTCTAACTAGCTGGGCATGGATTCATCCAGCCTAAGTGCTGTCTGGGGCTCTGTGCCTGGCACTTCCCCTTGGCTGACTCAGCTGGCAGCGAGCAGCAGGCTCTGTATCTGCATCCCTGCGCTGTGGGAGAGTTAAGGGATGGTGGATAATATCGGGATTTTTTCCTGGAACTGGTTCTTGATTTCTTCCAGTGATCTCATGCATGAGCTAGACTGAACCCAGAGTTCATCTGTGTGCCTAAACAGCACCTGAAAATCCCATTCCATAACTCACATTCTGAGTGATGGACTGAGCAGTCGCAGAGGCAGCACGTCCAGACCATTGCCATCTGATTACTTCCATCGCTGACCTCCTGGAAGCAGATTAAGCAGGGGGTTGGCAGGGGCGTGGCTTTGGCCACCTGTTTGTTGTCTAAACCCCAATAAAATCTTGGCTTTGCCTGGGTGGTTCACTGTGTTGCTTCCAGCAATGAAAAGGCTTTGGGAACCATTAGTGAGTGAGTTACAGGCCAGAGACTCATTTTTGTGTTCTGAGAAGGAGATGAACACCGAGGAGAGGAAATAAAACAGATTGTAGATTATTTTAGGTGGTTTTTTTCAGTGAGAGGTGGTGAAATATTTTGGAAACTGGTCTTATAGTCTTTCTTGGGAAACACAGACGCTGTTTTAGAAGAGTAGTGTAATTTGAGGCGTTGTTCAGCTGCTTGATTGTATTTATAGGAGATTTCCTATTGATCAGTGCAATGCAGAAGGAAGAGTATGAGGCTCTCAGGAGAGGGAGGGGAATGTGTTGCCATGTTCCTTTCCCATGTATGAAGCTTTTAATGCACTTAGGCTATAAAAAGCTTCTTTGTTGACTAATGTCATGGGTCTCGCTGAAAGCATTTCCCCCATCCCACCCAGAAGAGTTTCTCAGGATCCTTCGCAGTCCTTCTGCTCTCTCGAGGGCTCAGAAGAGCGGTGGTGTGTGGGCTCCCACCTGTCACCTCGGCTCATCTGCCAAGGCAGGAGTACAAAGGAGGAGGCTGGCCAGGTGTCTGAGAGGGTGGCTGAGCACTGAGGAACCAACAGCACACGGCAGAAGTGTGTAATAAGCCGGTGTTTGCTATTAGGATTTGATTCAGGTAATTAACTTTGGGATATGGGATTCTGGTGACTGCACCGCAGCTGTGTTAATTGGCAGGTGGGCTTGTTGTGGGAGCTTATATTTCATCACAGTTGCACTAGAATCACCTGTGTTGGAACCAACTGAACTTGAGGGCGGTCACACAGATAGTCCTGTATATGACCCATGCAAGACAGTCCATTTTGAAGGTGGAGGATTTTTAGTGTAGAAATTTGTTCAGAGGAGGTCTAGTGACAAGCAGTCACACACAGCTCAGCTGTGGCAGGGAAAGGAATGTTATTTTAAGACTGGATACCAATTCCTTGATACTTTCCTTTCCTAGGAAGTCTGTCAATTAGATTTAGAAATCCAGAGTGTATTGTTTATCATTGCATTGAAGTGCCTGACATCAGCTGAGCTCCTTCTGTCTCCTAGTTCTCTTCATTTTCATTCATTTTTTCACCACATTTTGGAGTGAAATACCCGTTGAGGATTATTTCAACTCCTCTGGAAACTCACTTACGGTCTCAGCAGAGTCTGCAACCTCAAGATGGATCAGCATATGATCTGCAGGGTCAGATGAAGCAGCGTGTTCATTTGAACTGCAGAGACATCTGAACAGGGGCCGGAGACACTGTGTGCTGCTCCCGTTTCCGTTCCCAGTGTGCTGCAGAACATTAGACAAGGTACTGGGGAGCCTTGTCTGTGGGGATGTTTCTCTGAGTCTCTGGTTAATCCTTGTGAATTTATGCTTATAAAAAGAGTGAAGAAGGAAGTAGATGGTTTGGAACCCTTAAATATGGGTCACTACAAGCAGGTAAGGTACTGTGTTAGAATGGCTGATAGAAGTGGAGAGATGGAGCTTGAAAACAGAGCTTGATAAGATCATTATCTGCTTTATACAAGGAGTCTGCATTAACGGAAACTGATAATTTCCTGTCCTAAACAGGACTAGCCATAGTTGGAATTCCAGCTTTTTGTGTTAATGGGGATGAATGTGCCTCAGGACTTGAGATTGGTAAGGCCAGTAGAGAAAGTTCGTAGCAGCAACACTCAGGGTTGGGCAACATCTTGGCTTACCTGTGGGCACCTGGGGCCACCACAGGCAGAAACATTTGGGCCTACCACTAAGAGGGTTAAGATATCAATTCGGGCAGCTGCTAGGACAAGGATCTTGTTGCTGGAGTCTCCTTCCCCTTGGGTGCACGCTTGACTAGGTGAGTGGTCATCAGAAGCCCGCTGACTATGCAGCCTGCTTCTATCCAGGTCTTCTGAGTTTTCTTCAATATTTTCTTTTAATGGGGTGTGCGTCACAACTCCTTGTGCCATCACTGCAATATCCCCTGTATGATTTGTGGAGGAAAAATTATGTAATTCTATTTCTGGGAATAAGTGCTGACTTTAGCAATGGGTTCATATAGGCCAGAAGAAAGGAAGATGGGAAGAATCAGCAAGGAAGCCACTGACTGGCAAGGCCATCAACAAAGCATTTCTGTAGAAGAAATGCAAGACATATATGGCTAAATATTTGTTCTCAGTGTACTCTGTGCCCTGAAGAACATGTGTTTTTCTAACTCTTTTTTTCCAGAGCACTAATAACCAGACCATCTGTTTGCCTCTCTAAATCAGAGCAAAGCCCATGAAAACTCACCTTGAAAACCAATAAGAAATTATCAGCTCTTTGTTTTAGCATTTAATAACTGTAATTAACAAACCTAATGACATGTTTGATTATTGCATCTCATGTCTGTGAGTCCAGGGGGAGACAGGAGATGGGACATATTGATTAAAGCAATTGAAACTCTTTACTTCCTTCTACTTTTTGTTTTCTCTTAAAACAATGTGCTGAGTAGCTCTTTGAAGACTGTTCATATACAATTGATGTTGAGATCATGGCTGACTTGGGGCAAGATTAGCCTCCTCGAGTGGATTACTGACAAGCACAGACAGTTTCAAGCACTATGAAGTTCTAACATAGTGGGCCAAGTCAGAAAACCTCATTTCTACTGGTTCTTCAAGTGAACTTGCTGTGGGATCTCGGCTGAATTTCTTCCCCTCTCTCTGTACTTCACTATTCCCCTCAGTAAAAAGATAATAATAAAGAAAAGGATCAATATAAGCTCCCTATACAGCTGATGCCAAAAGATTTTCTTCTTTATTAGTGCCTGTTGCTACCTGTCCAGAGACTCTGTTAGGGCAGATGGGTGTCCTAATATAGATATGTTTGGTGTCTGAAGTTTGCCTAGAAAAGCTGACATTTTTGGTTATAAAGTGCAACAAGAAAGGTACATATTATCAGTATTTAGAGGAGTAAACCACAGTTACTGAAATCTGTAACTGTAAGCCTTATGGTGAATTAAACATACCATGGTTTGTTCTGGAAGAAATCTGATGTTTCTTCATACAGGCTCTTGATAAAATCATAAATTATGCAGGCATTCATAAAAAATAGGGCTTTCTCAATAATTGGGATTGGCTTGAGTTGAACTGAATAATTTGGAAGCAACTGAAGGATTCTAATATGTATGATGCACTTGTAATAATAATTTCACCCTACTGCTCAAAGCATAGAGCAGTACTTTTATCACAAATGAGAAACATTTGTTTCTAAACCTCATTTATCTTGAGATTTGCCCCATGTCTCATTGTTTTTCTGTGCTGTAAGACTAGAATGAATCAACCCAGGCACTTATTTATCCTTCCATCATCCAGAAACCTCCAACTGGGTCATCATGTAACCTTCCTTCTCCAATGAGAATTAACCCATTTTCCCCAGTCTGTCCTGGTAACTTCTGACCCTGTGCCTGAGCCTTATTTATCCTGCTCCCGTGAGGACAGTTTTCATCCTGAAGCAAAGACATGACGGGAGTGTTCTGGATCCTGTTTCCTTTTCTGTAGCTGAAATCCTTGTGTTACCATTAGTAAAATGGTCAAGAGTTTTCTCACTTTTTCAGCTTACCAGAACTTAGATAATTTTTAAAAATTATTTATTTATTCTGCAGAGCTCACTTTGGTGGAACTGTAGGTGTCAAAAGGGTTCCAGAAACATGATTTTTGGTTTACTAGGTGAAGGTGAATGGGCAGCATCAAAGTGATTAGGGCTGATTGGGAAGCTCATGGCCCTTTACAAGTGTTTCATATCCTGGGGGAGGATTATAACTGTGGGGTTGGATGTCTCCTCATCTCATCTCTTAGTGCTTTTTCAAGTTGTACAAATATTTAAATAATTGGGAATGAAGAAACAGAGGGAGCCTGACAGTGTAGAGGGTAGCATGATCTTCTGGGATGCAGTTCAAGTTAAGGTCTCTGCTTCAGTGAGTATCTGGAAGCTTTTGAAAGCCTTAGTTACATCTTGATATGATGGGAAATTTTTCAAAACCTTGAAAAGCTTCCTGTGTTGAAAAAATATTTCCCTCCAGCTTTAGTTCCTGTACTGGTTTGCCATTCTATAGGCTGGCTTGCTTTTCTGTTGGACACATCGTGCGTGATATAATGGCTTTGGCACTGGTGTGGTGTGTGAAATAATCTCAACAAAGGGAAAATGTACTTAAAATGGGAAGCTTTTTCATAAAAAGGTCTGAAAATTTAAATGAGCTTATTTCTTTGTAAATTGAATCCTTTTTACATTACACCCTCATTTTCATGCTGTGTGGCAGAGACATGGATCAGCCAAGGTGACACTGGATTCCAATGGACCTTTCTCACCTTCACGGTGTGAAGCCAAAGGCAAACAACAGGCACAGAGATTTGGGGTGAGATTAGGCAGGACAGTTTTTTTCTCCATGTGTACCCCTGTCTACATGTGGGATCAAAATAAGGATGACATCTCTTGCTTTCCTCTCCATTTTTATCTCTGGACAAATCAGATGTGACCTGGTTCCAATGGAGAGTTTCACAGTGTAGTAGCCTTTCAGGTACATTGCATCCATTGGAAACCGTGGGAATGTGGACTGATGAACTGTAACACGGGGTACCAGTGGCATCTCTATCAGTATAGATGAAGTTTGTGTAACAGATTTTGTCTGGTACAGGCAGCAGCACTGTAAAAGACTCCTTAGACAGGTCTTAGCAATTAAAAAAAAAAAAATCTGTATTTTAAGAAAATGTTTAAATACTAACAAGACTGTTCCAGTAGCACAGACTTCAGATGCCCTGAGTTCTGCATGGGGCAGTGCAACATGGATCAATGCTGGAGATGTGCATGTCCTTGTGTAGCCTTTTCTTCTTGTTGGCCAAGTAAATTAGCTCAGAGAAGCACGTGATTTTCCTTTCTCAGGAGTGATATTTCTGGTAAAGGGATTACACTTTTAGTGCAAATTCATCTGCATTTTTACAGCTTGTTTGTGAAGTCATTGCAGTTCCACGGTAGCTTTTTGAGCTGTAGTTTTGCTGTGGCTTTTTCCTAGATAACAGTGCAAACAGGTATGTAGAAACACACAATTCCTGGAAAAATTCCTGAGATAATATGTGAAGAAAGAACTAAACATTGAATAAGGCATTAGACTTCAGTTTCAAGCTTCTTAAACTTTAGTCACAGGAGAGAATAAAATAAGGTGCAGTAGAATAGATTGTATTCATGCCTGTACTTGTGACTATATAGTTCAGAGTAGAGTCATTCCTTTATGGCTAAGCCTTTAGACAATTGCTGTAAAAGACTGAGTGCCAAACACTGGCAGTTTAAAGGGAGTGGATTTTAAGACAGGAAACCTACAGAAAAAAAAACAAACTAAAAGATTATTCTGATTGCCAACAACTTTCTAAATAGAAAGCATAAGAGGCATGAACTTGTACTCAAAATTTTGATTTTAATGAATTATCTGATAGATTAGAATGTTGTACTGCATAAACTTTACTGGGATACATCCCTTCAACCTGGCAGGACGTTGTAAACTATCTTGGAATGAACTGTGCAACACACTGAGCAACAGTGAAAAATGCTTTCACTTTCCTGATGTTGACCAGTCTAAAACTATCCCCACAGTAGGATTTCATTAGCTTTGCCTGCTTGGATTGGCAGATATATTAGATTTGATGGGATTAGGTGAAAGAAGAAATGCTAGTAGCAATTTTCCTAGTGTGGGCTTTTTTTTTTTAATATATATCTTCCCCTTTGGAGCTCCAGCAAATGCAAGCCTGTCTTCCTCAATTAGGCAAGCCTAAAAGCTACAAAGAGTGCATGGACTCTTGAATGTGCTGTAATTTATGTTTATCAATTCAGTGCACATAGTTTTTTTGACATGTGCTTCCTGCCTGATTTTCTAACAATCCTTTATTTTCCACAGGTGGCCGTGATAAACGAGGTGGTCCTGTCTTGACCTTCCCAGCCCGCAGCAATCATGACAGAATAAGGCAGGAAGACCTTCGGAAACTTGTGACTTATTTGGCCAGCGTGCCAAGGTAAAGCTAGAAAGAAAACACTTCAAAGCTTAGGGTGGATGGGTGGGTGGGGAACTTGTTCTTGGCAGTTGCTGCTTTCCAAGTATGAACATTTAGTACCTTGAGTTCTTGGGGTGGAGGGACAAAAGTGTTCCCTTCCTCCTCCTGTGTACACCCCGGTGGTTTTTATCGCACACGTGGCAATGCAGGAGCTCCACAGCGGAGGCAGTGTGAGCAAACCCAGGCTCCTGGCTCGTCACAGCAGCGAGAAGCATCTCTCATTCCCTGTGTTTCTGTGCAACTGTTTTAGAGGATTGCAAAGGAGGAGAGTGCTCAGAGGCCTGCAGTTAAATATAGCAAGCTGGAGAGAACCTGCTGTCTTGTCGTTGCTTTCTAATACCTTGTGGGAGGTTCAGGAGAGCTGGGGAAGGGGACTGTAGTTGCTTGGGAGGAGAATGCGCCTGTACAAGGAGGTAGATTTTCCTGCTCCCGCACTTCCCGGAGATTTCTCCAGACTGGGGAGGAAACACAGGTGGACTTAAGGGGAAGTTTTCAAAGAAAGCCATTTCAAATTGTTCTGAATGTAAACCAGCACCTTTCTCCACATTGGTCCCTGTGGCTCTCCTCCAACAAGTAGGTCCCCATCCTTTTCCCAGGGATGCTGGTGGAAAGGTGCGTTGCCAGAGCATGTTTATCTTTGCAGGCTTTGGGAGACCATTTATAGGGCTCAGTGCACAGGCAAGTATTTCTGATCCAGCCTCAGGGGTTATGAGGCTATGAATGCCCTCATCCAGCTTCCTTTTCCTGATTTTAAGCTTGCCAAATATCCTTGCCCAGTAACTACTGCATTGACTATTGAGATGAATGTTAGCCCCAGGCAGGTAAGGGGCTGAGAAGGGACACTCAGGGTTGCCATAACACACCCTGTGCCACCCAGGAGCAACTTCTCTTTTAAAGCCACTGTTAAGCAGTGCTCGTGTTTTTGCAATGAGTGTGAAGTTAGGACATGAAAGGCAAAGGAATTGGCTGCATCTGGAAGTCAGGAGGTAAGGGTCTCAGGTCACACATGCAATGTGCAGAGAACAAAGGTCGTGTTTGGTATGGAAGAGGGGTAAGGGTTCTCTGGAGACTCATCACTCGGCTGCAGAGTGAGTGGCAAAAGCAGCTGCGTGTGCCAGATCTGACAGTGCTTGTTCCCTGGATGTCATAAGTCCTCTGGTGATTAACTTTTTGCTGTGTTGAACTTTCGGTCATCAAGGTTTTGTTAGTAGTTGAATCTCTGAATCTGTTTGCTTTTCTCCCCACCACTCCCCTTTTGTCCTCTAGCCAGCTCTATTTTTGACCATATTGTGAGAGAGAGTACAGACATGCTGTGGGGCTGGGAGAGCAGTAGGTCACTCCCTAGGAGTGCATGTCCCGGGGCTTGACAATCCCCCTCCAGCTGCTGCAGTAATGAAAGTGCTCCCTTACATCTTATCATTTCTTTGCATAGTTGCAAGTATGAAGATATGACATTGCTTGAGGTTGCAAGCAATTGTAGAGCAAAAATGACCTTCTGACATGTCAACCTTTTTTATTAATTGCTTTTCCCTCATGGAGGTGGCAGCAATAGCAAGATACATCCCTTCTGCTCCCCACTCACACAACTAAATTGATTAACTCAGTCTTTGATGCTGCTTTTGGTTGCCTTGCTCTGGATTAGTGCAGCAGTGATTTTTCTCTGCTGATGCAGACAGTAGGGTCAGAGGTGCATGCTGAAGGAGCCAATACAAGACCTAGCTGCCCGTCTTTCTAGAAACATTAAAAAAGCTTTACCCCCACCGGTCCCCACTGCAAAGCCTTATCCTACCCTGATGTGTGAAGCCTTTGGAGGATCAGAGAACATTTCTTCCTCTGTGATACAACCACCCATTCAGAAAACGTGCCAGCAGTGAGGGACATGTGAAACAGTTCTACAAGCTTCCAAAGGATCCTTGCAGATTGGACCTCTGGAGACATTAGCTAGAGTACTGTCTCCTTCTTGGGATATTGCACATTGAGGGGTGTGGAGCAGAAAGTAGCAAGAGTGATCAGTGGGTCTTGGAAGAGTAGCCTGTCAGGGAAGGATTGAAAGGGTAGAGTTTGTTCAGCGTAGAGAGTGAGTAGGGTCTGTGGAAGCACACTGTGACACTGCAGAAGGAAAGGATTCACAGGGCTAAGACAAACAAAAGTGTTACACTGAAGCAAGTGAAGCTTAGGCTTGCTATAAGGAAGAGATTTCTAGTAGATTCATAAGTTATCTAACTTCTTCTTAAATCCTTCCATTACTCTGTAGACAAACCTTTGGCATGGGTATAAATGTTACAAAGAGGGTATGATAGATCATAAGGTGATGTCTCTTGGTTCCTTCTAGTCCTATTTTGTCTGGTGCCACAGATGTGAACTTGCTGCTCTAGGAGGGAAATGTGACCACAAACTTCATGAGTCTGGCATGTGGGATTATGTAACCTGTGTGGTGTAAGGAAACCCTGAAAACTCATTTTCCCGAGACATTTTGTTCAACAAGGGCAATCAGCAGAGCTTTCAAACTTATTTACTTTTTGGAAACAAATATATGGACAGAGCAGTTGCAATTCCTATGACTGGCTCTTAGTTCATGTTTATTCCAAGATGAGTGCTATAGTGACTAACTGCATCAAACATCTACCAAAATGAATAATTTCATTAACGGACCCTCTGAAGAGGATGTCAGGAGAAACTGCTCTGATGTTGAGTTTTCTGTGCTAGCTGAAAAACTGGAAATTCTTTTTTAGTAAAAAGAGACTGTAATTCATCATATTGACACAAGGATAATAATTCTTTCTTTATTCCTGGTGCATTGGTTTCTGAGTGAGACAGATTGCTATCCAGGTTGATACAATCTGTCACTTAACCCTTGGTTTATATCTTAATGGAGGGGGCAGAGGTGGCACAACGCTGGGAGCTTTGAGCAGGTATGAGATTGGTGATGAAATGTGATGATAGATTAGGGTAAGTGAAACCAGGGTCTTGCGAGCACTTTTGAAAGTTTCTGATTCAGCTTTCTGCAGTTCCTTTTTCAAAACCAGAATAATAATGTGGGTTTTCTGAAAGCGGCTGTGTGTGCTTGAGTTAGAGCAGAATAGTGAGGGCTTTCATGCAGCTGGGAGTCGTGGTCAGGCAGGTGCCTGCAGGCAGCAGGGTTCCCTGTGTTGTTTAGAATTACTGCGTGGGGGTGAAGATCTAGGAACACAGTTTTTTCCTTTCCCAAAATGGTAACCTTTCAGTCCATAGTGCCTGGGGTGACTTAGGGCTCCTGGAAGGTTCAAAAGCCTGCTCCTGCAGTCTTGGGTGCCAGGAGAAGGGGGTGAGTGGGTATGTGATGGTGTGAACTAATGCAGTCCTGGTTCGGTGCCCTACGTTGGCTCTTTCAGGCAAATCACGAGGTCCTTTTCTCCAAACAGTTCCACTGTAATTAGTTACTAAGGAACTAAGACTCTATTCATTAGATGTAAAGGTAATTGCCACGGATGCCAGGTTTCTACCACTCTGCCATTTTCTGCTTGGTTTACATTTGCACTGATGCTTTCTGGGTAGGCAAAGCTCTATTTCTTGTGAATCAGGATAGCTCCTATTTATATGCAAATTTAAATGGATGCGATGTTTAGAAATTTGGAGGGCGTGACTGAATGTAGGATAACATGGTGTTTATGATCAGGAAGATGAGGGGGAATCTTCTGGCCTTGCTGATCTTATATTTTAACACCAGTGCAGTGCCATCTATTCCAGTAGACTGAGCTTTGATTTATATGTGTGGAAATGAAACTAGCACCAGGCCAATCTCCTCTGCGAGCCCTTTGGAATTAAGAATTAAGTTATGCGTAGGCTATAGGAGGATAAAAAGCAGACAGAATATTATTAGCCTGAGTTATCTCTTCTCACAGAGAAGCAATACAATGAAGGAAATGTTCTCTGTCAGCTACAGTGAATCTTCCGGCTGAACACATCCATCTGTTCTGGAGCCAAGATAAGCAATCTTCTGTGCTCTCTGCAGAGGGGGAAACCCGAGATGCCTTGGAGGCCTGTGTTTTTAAAGACATCTACTTTTTATTTGTCCTCTGTTCAAAAACCTGCTCAAATATTTCCCTGTTCTGGGGGACATCCAGGGCTCATAACAGCAACAAAGTGTTTCCAAGAGCCAGCCCTGTGTGTTTGAACAGTTCCTCAGAGCTGCCCGAGTTTGATGGAAGGTGCTAGGTTCAGTAAAACAACTGAAGTGCCTCTAATAATTAGTTCAGTGACTGGGGCTTTGTAAAATTAGAAGAACAATACAGGGGATGGTAAAATGTAGCAATACTCACCCGCTCCTGGATTTATTTTAAGCTCTTCTCTGGTGACCTGTGGTACTGTATATATTAGCTCCTCTGGCCAGGAGTAGTGTGAAACTCATTTTGTTGATTGATAGGAATTAAACCCTAGAGCTCTGCTTTCTGTTATGTGATCCTAGCACAAAAGGAGCTTTTGAGGACTTTTTTTTTCCAGAGGCTATTGTAGATCTACAAAAATAACCATCTATTTAAAAAATAACACCAGGGAATTCATACTAATTTTAGTAACTAAATATCTGGTGCCATCGATAATTATTCCACTGTGCACTTGTATCAAAATACCACAGTAAAAAAATGAAGTGAAACTGATGAGCCTAATGGAGGTTTAGTATTTTCTTCAGATATAATTTGATTTAACAGATAATTGTAAGGTATTTTGGAGCAAGAGACTCATTAGGAATATCTAACTGACATGAGTGCTGGGGATTTTAAGAGCCTTCTGCCCCCAACAGCTAGTTAAAATCCAGCCTCTACTGTGTGTGGTACTGGTAAGTGACATTATTATCACCATCCGTTAGGGATTGGGAGACTTCTGTTAAAATAATGGTGGTCTTGGCTTGTCCTGTTAAAGGGCTTCTGACCACACTGCTCTGTTTTGCTTCCTGTGTCACCTTACTGAGACCCTCAGGACCAAGTTACATGTTCACTGCTTGTTGGAGATCAGATCTTCAGAAGACGATCTCTGATTTCCTTCCGGATGTGGTAACTACCTGTTGAGGCATTATATTCCTAGATGAGTGAACAGTGGCTATAATCGATGTTGACATTCTGCGGTGTTTACAGCTGCAAACTTGGCAACTTTTTACCAGAAACTGCTAGAAAATGTGGACTTCCTAGAGGTGCAGAGGCAGTGATAAGAGCTGTCAGAGCCTAGCGAGCAAGAGTTATGAGAAAAGATTGAAGGTGTTGGGGATGCTTATGTTAGAGAGGGAAAGTAAAAGTGATGTGTTACAATCCACTGTGCAAGACTGAGCTAAAGTAAACATTTTGGCCTCAGTCTACATTGCAAATGGGACAAAAATAAAGGCATTAAAATCAATAGATTGAAGAACTGAAACAGGTTTCTTAGCATGCCCATCTTAGAGGCCCTGTTAGAAGGCATATCAGGAGGGATCCAGATCTTGTCACTCCTGTCTTGCAAAAGAAGGCTGAAAACAGTCTTTCCAGCTCTTGTGACACTGTTTTGTATAAAGATGTGGGGTTTTTTTAAACAGGTGCATAATTTTGATTTCCTATGTTTATTTTTAATCCTTGGAATTATTTTTTTTCATCCACCCAAACCTTAGGTAAGTGGTAGGGAGCTTCAGTATTGGTTTCCAAATTACTTCCTGCTTTCATTGCCTGTTGCTGGTTTTTTGGGATAGTGTAAGGTCTGATCTTGCACAGCTCTGGACCTAAAGCAGATGTCCTCTTTTTCTCTGCCCTATGTGGGAACTGGGAGTACCCTGAGTGGTTCCAGCTTGGTTAGCTGCTGAGCCCTGCTCTGCCTTCCAGCTCGATAACAGTGCAAGTGTTTTCAGTCTGGTTTTGTGATGAGCAACATAAATAACATGATACAGACATTTGCAGTTAATGTACTGTGACTTGCACAGCTCATGTAGCCTTTTTCTTCTAAAGACTAATAAAGGGCAGGGTAAACTGGGCTCTGAACCTCCCTTCTATTAGCCATCATCAGTATGGGTCTAACGGAAGCATATCTCTATTTTGAAATAGAAGCAAGTGAGAGTAACCTGATGTTAATATTGAAACAACCTCATGAAGATTTGATTGCCTTATTTCAGAACATTAGTTTGGGAACTCAAATACATAAATAAAATAAAGGTTGATGTTATTTCAAGACTGAAATTGTTATTTGAAGTAAATTACTCAAAGGACACAGAAATTACTTTGCAAATCCTTTTGCAAGCTGTCTGTCTTGTATACAAAATTTTTTGCACCATTTTGGAAGACCCAAAAATCTGATTTCAGTGGGTTTCCTCACACCAAATTATACAATATTTCTATGTTCTTAAGTACAGGTTGTTCCATTTCATTATATTTTAATTGGATTCCAATAAATAATTGAAATTGCTGATTGCCACATGCAGAGAAACTGGGATTTCAACTTGTCATTGTGTTTTTAAGCATTCTATTCAACACTCAACATCTGCTTAATTTTAGACTATAAATCTGCAGTTGAAAACAGTTAATATGAAGGAATCCCTCATTTATTATGTCTGAATTATTTCCAAGGCAATTGTTCTATTTTGCAGTGTAGGGGAGGGAGTTCAGTTTTCTCTTACTGCCAACCATGCAGACTCATGCTGAGATTTCAAAGTCATATTGGGTTCTTTATGATTCATCCGCCATCTCCAACAAAAATTCAGTGGGTTAATGATTTGAAGATTTAGGACTGTGGAGGTAGCCCTGCAGGCCAAGTTTAACATACAAAGAAAATGCTCAGGTCTGGAAGAGAAGTTCCTTTTCCTGGCACTGGGCTGTTTTCCAGCCCAGTGAGAGCTCAGTCACGCCTTCTTCAGTGGAGCCAGGGAAAAGGGCTTGAGGAGGCACACATCCAATGAAACAAAGGTCACTGTTTTACTTTGTGCTCTTCCCAGGCAGCAAAGCAAGTGTCTCTACCCACTTTAGGTCCAATGCCTTTTGGTTTTACTGATCTGGCCTTTTTGCTTCAGCCCCATCTTCCCAGCTGTGGGGTGTTTCTCCTCCCCACAGGCAGTGCATTCAGGCTGCAAGTTCAGAGCAGCCAGAGGGATGGCAGTGAGGAGAGTCCTTCTCTGCAGCCTCCCATGTCCTCTGCACAGAAAGCAGCCAACAGGCGGCTGCTGCCCAGCTGTAGCTCTGCAGCACCTCCACACTTGGCTTCTCTCTTTCTTACTGTGAGAGGAGGGAGTGCATGGCTCTTAAAACCCTCTGAGAAAAGTCAGAGATGCCTGTGGCAGTGCTTCTCCCATGGCCAGGGGGTACGGGGCTGACCTGGAAATATGTACCTCCTGTATGGGTGGTGATTTGGTGCAGCAACATCAACTGAGCTGGTGGGTTGATGGGCTGTGCCAAGGAGTCTGTTTCAAGGGTCTGAGCTTTGCCAAGGCCCTGAGTAAACCTCAGCTGTCTTCTCAGGGAGGCCTCAGATGCTGCTCAGCTCCTCTGCATGAGCTGGGGGGTGCTGATCTCTGGCTGTCTTGCAGAGGATGGTTGCCTGCCCTGTGCAACTGCTCCCTGTGTTGCTGTATTTCTGTTAGCGATGTTGTAGGTAGTGCCTGACTGCATTTCCAACAGGGGTTCATACTGAGAAGGATTCTGCTTGGATTTCTCCAAATCTGGAGCGAACAGTAGAACAACCCCCCTCACCATGTACGCTGCCACTGCGAGGATACAGGAGCCACCATGACCGAGTGACACCCAGTGGCACTGGCAGGTCTGGAGCCTGATCCCATCCCCTGAGCTGTCTCATGTAGAGCTGTGCTGCACACTCTGCTTTTTGAGCTCTGCCCAGGCCCTCTGACTGGGGATTAGATCAGCATTGTTCCTTGTCCTAAATGGCTTTTGCATGTTGGTTGTACTGGAATTTTCTGCCTGGAGGAAGGAGCTGAGGTGATGGAGAAAAGGCATAAACTTGTAAACTAGGATATATTCTGCACCCGCTCACTGGTGAGGGAGCTGGCGGGCACCACAGCCTGCTATAAATTTTATGCAGAGCATCATTTTCTCCATCCTCTTTCTCAGTGGCTCTCTGACAAGTGGTCTGTGAGTCTCTGCAGCACACCTCACCGTCCAGCCCTCCCTGGCCTTTGTCGTGCTAGTGCTGATGTAAAGCTGTTGCGTGTTCCTCATGGGCCTTTTAACCATCAGACCTGTGGCTCCACAGTACTCTGAGAGGTCCAGGCAGCAGTGACTGGGAGAATTCCTTGGAGAAGGCAGGTTTGTGTTAACGTGAAGAGTAATTCAGAAAAGCTAAAATTAGCAGACAGAGATGTTTTGTGGGAGCGCTGTGCTGGCAGCAGAGCTGGCACCAGCGGTGTGTGGTTCCTCCTGAAGCTGTCAGCAGCTGTCAGTGGAATGTGCGGTGGCTCAGCCAATCCCAACTTTTCTTTTAGGTGATCTCTTTCCTACAGTTTTTGCAGAGACTGTTCCACTATGGATGCTTGTGTTCCTCATCAGTAACTCCAGTATGTGTTATATCCTCTTTACTCTCAGAAATTATTACAATTTGGAAGTTGCTTATGCCATGCTCTTCATGGATGTCATTAGAAGCAGGAAAACAACTGCTGTGCTTTGCAGTCTTCTTTGTAATGGGAATATTGTCAAGTGTATCTTAATGTCAATGGAAAGCTCTTCTAAACTCCCATGGAGAATGGATGAGACCTTTACTGTGTGCCAATATGGAACAAGTAATGGGAGACACAGAATTGGAGTCGTCTCAGCCCAGACTGCCTGATCCTTATCCTTACTGGATCTGTGGAGGTATTGTGGACGCTGCTCCAAAGTCTGGATTCCCCAGTGCACAGCTTGGGTAGGACTGTTGATGCATTTTCACGAATATGTTTTTAACTGTGTCTCCAAATTAATGATTAATAGCTTGTGCCATCGTGCTGTCTGTCAGTCACTGTTAAACCAAATCTGTCAGAGAAGACTCTCAAGAATATTAAATTCCTACAAATTTAATGAGAATAGACAGCTGCATCAAGGAAAGAGATCTAATTAGTGTCCACAGAGAGGGAAAGGTGGTCTGAACTCAGCCTTTTTCAGAGACTGGAGGTGTGGAGGCATCTCCAGAGCATGTAAGAGGCACATTGATTCTCTAATGGTTAATAATGAATGTGTAAACCACCACCAAGGGTTCGGCAGTTCTCATGCTCATAAAAACATGTGCTAGTTTATGGTACTAGAAAATTGGATCATACTGAAATAGAACAATGACCAATTCATGGTAACATGTGGGATTGAGCGGGCTGATGCTCTTATAACGTGTAAAGTGTGGGTTGGGACTGGCAAACTGTGTCTCAGAGGTTGGGATGCTCAATTCCCTGCTGTTTACAAAGGGAATTGGTATCCAAGTTTGGTAGACAGTTGTAAATCTCATCAATGGTTTCTTCTCATTTTCCACAAGGTGCTCCTAACCAAGTCTGTGGTATTTTATGTCTTTCTTGTGGATCCTGGTGCTGCTCAGAGCTCCCTGTGGATCCTGCACAGCTGCTTGCAGCAAAATGTGATTGTAACTATGTGATGTGAGACTGTTGGGCTATTTAGCTTAAGAGAAAAAAGAAAGAGATACTTTAACACAAAGTAAAATCAGAAAAATAAGAAAAATAATTCTAGACTCTCTCCTTTCCCCCTAAGAAAAAGGAGAAAAGTGTAACACAGATGTGCTTTTGGCTTGGCAAACATTGTCTGGTCTGCAACGTGTGCCACAGTGTACTTTTCTACTATTAACAAGGGAGCGTTGGTTTCCCTGCCTGTGTACACAGGGCTTTACTTTATGTCTGACTTTAAAGAGAAATCTTAGTCTCTGGAGAATTTCCCAGCAATACAGTATTTTAGAAAGTTCCTTTGTGGTACTTCACCAACAAGCCAAAGCACCAGAACAGCTCTCTCTTGTCTTATGACTGCTTTCAGGGAGATACCTTCCACCTCTTGCACATACCTGTGCTACAGCACAAATGGGAAAGTAGGAACCTGCTGTAGGTTTGATGCTGCATTTACAAGGGATATCTTTGCTGAGTGCTCCTTCTGGATTAAAGTCATTGGATAGAAATTGTACCAGAGGACTGGTTTTGTAGAATAACTGCATCTCTCTCTGAAAACTGTAGCAGCAGCCGTTCATCTCCAGCCAAATTCAGGCTGCTTTCATAAGCCTTTCCTGTACCTTTCCCCCATTTCATACATGAATACAAAAAATTGTCAATCTCTAATATTTATGCAGTGTTATTAGCAAACTTGCACTAGAAGGATGACTTAAGTTTGATAGATTATTTATTTGAGCATCTGGCAAGCCAGGTGCTTCTGCTATTGATGATGTCATTGAGGATTGAATAAATATTACTTTTTTGAAGTTTAGTGTGAAAAAATTACTCGTTAAAAACCTTTGCTTGGTAAAATTCAACCCTTCTTCCTCCACCAATCCTAAACCAGGGTCCAGCATCCAAGCAGTTAGAAAATGTACCCATTTAAGGAATCGGATAATATGGATACCAACACAGCATTGATATGGAGATGGGTGGGATCCTTAACAGGAACTTTATGGCACTTTAAAATACATATTGTACCCATACAGGGGCTGTGATACTTTAGAACTCCAGGGAGTGTTTTCAAATTTTCTCTGCAGGTTACTATTCTGCAAGGCATGGTTCATGGCTCTGGTGTTCTTGAGGCATGATCTGCAAAACACTTAGTTTCAGGTCAAGACTGAATGCTGTGTTCTGAAGTGCTGTTGCATGATATTGAGTTGCTCCATGGGCAAACATCATGTCCCACTGGGAATAAAAGGGTTTTTTTCCCCTTAGAGAACTCCAAGTGGGCTTCCTGTACATCTTTCATCAACTGTGCATGTACACTCTGTATGTCATATGGAAAAGTCATGCTGTCAGTCATGGTGGATGGAGACTAATATTCGTTAAATTATATTGCTACAAACTATAAGTCTAAAATAGTTTCCCATCATTCTTCTTTATTTGCATGTTAATTTAATGCTAGTGAAAAATTAGCTGCAAGAAAGGTAGGCTTCTGGTACTGATTATTGTTCTTTCTTGGCTAACTACCAACAACATCCCTGGCTATGATGATTAGTTAGGTCTCTTCTATCTCAATCTTCTGTGATTCAGCAGCTGACTGCCCTAGAGGTTAAAGTCCTCTGCTAATGCAGCAATGCAGATTTTTTTCCTTTTATTGCTTTTCTGTTGTGTGTCAGTCCTAATTGGAGACTAAAATTACATTTCCTTTTCGGTAGAATTAGCAGCTCTTCTTAGCCCACCAACTAAAGACTATGTTTATTAGCAGCTCTGCTCATGTCTTTTGTGATCTTTGTAGATGATAATTGCATGGACCCTGAGGTTTAATTTAGGTCACCCATTTAGGTCACATTTGCACTAAGGTAGGTGCCATCCTACAACAGAAGAGAAGACACACAGTCAGAGTTTCCTGCATTTTAGTTCAGGACTCAACTCTGAGTTTTCTTCTCCCTTGGCTTAACTGTATAACCTGAATTTACCAGTCCATACTCCCTAAAGTTTGGGAAACCAAATTAATTGATATTTTACATCTTGAAGATATAAAACCCTAAGTGTTTTGATTATAGGTATGCTGTATGAGGCAGAAATACACATCCCTTTAATAGCATGCACTGATTAGACCTCTAATTTCTGGGAGACAGGGCCTTAAAGCTGGCTTTCCCAGTGCTGAATTGGGGCACTGTGTAAGAAATTGGCTGTGTACTGTGTCACTGCCTGACCTGAGAAAATATGCTTGAAAAACCTGTCTCCATTACAAATGTACCATTTTGCCATGCAGTGATTTTTGGGAGTATAAGAAGAATGTAGGGGAGAACAATAGTTCCAAACTCCAACCTAAATAAAAAGCGGGTGCCTGATTAACTACTGGGTGATCTTGCACACAGGAAGAATGACTGGAAAAGCTTATTAATAAACTCTTAGTTTAAGAATTAATCAAATGGACAATATGTTCTTTTTCTTGAAGACCTCTTTTTTCCTCCATTCACAAGACAGAATTGAACTCTTAAAACACTGATTAATCACATCCAATTTTGTGGTTATGTCTCCTTATTTCTCCATTCTCCTGTTTCTATAACATTTGTAAGTTAGTTCAGAAACTGCATCTGGAGAAGCAAACATTTCTAGGATCACAGATTAGTTTAGATTTTGCTTCCCACTGGAGATTTGTGGTAGGAGCTGCAATTCCATTCCAAAATCTAATTAAAAAGCAGGTATATAGGAAAGTAGTGAACAATCTTACCCATAGGAAGAATGTCTGGGAGCTTTGCTTTGTTAATGAACTGTTAGACTAGGAACCAAATACACAAGCAATATGTGCAGGTATTTTAGGGTTTCATTCTTCTCTGTTCACAAGGCAAAACTCAACTGTTATATCATTCCCCACTTACCAGGCTTACTGGAAATCTCAGTTTCTCTTTAATTTCTAGAGCAGCCACCTTAATGATTTTGCAGTGTCGGATTGTGTATGGTAGGTGACAGGGAAATATGGTCAGCTAAAAAGGTTTCCTGGGATTTTCATTTTGGAATGAATTGTGTAGGACACTTCACCTCTGTACTTTTATGGACTGTTAAATTGTATCTGTGGTATAATAGCATCAGCAGCACTTATCTGATGACCTGTTGGACGCTACTAATTATATGAAAAGGGCATAAATTTTTGTTAGGTAAAAACCACTCAATACCTTTGAGAAAAAGGCCACTTGAGAATCCACCTGCTCTAACTTTGACACAAGGTTTAGAAATATTCATCTAAGTGAATAAGGTGCTAGTTGTCTTCATTATATATTTCGTACATTCCCAGGGGCACTTGGAAAATTAAAGCAGACATGTTTGATAAGGTACAGAAAGTGGAACAATATAAATCAAATTAATGTATTATATACAGTACCAGTGCAAAGCTGTCTTGATCTCCATTTCTGGGCTTTTGAAATTGGTGAAAAGTCAGTGTTTTCAGGAGCTGAAGTTCATCTTGCCAATATTGTGCTCACATTGCCCTTTTAGAGGTTGACTTATAATTGTTTTTACAAATGAAAACATATTTTTTCCCTTTTTTTGTGGGAGTGTACAAATGCACAAAGAACTTTAACTGTGTTCATACTACCTTGAAAAGATGCCAGAAGTCAGATGTGTAATTAGGGATTCTGTTAAAAGTCTAATTCCTGCACCTGTGAACATTTTTTTGGCACATAGCTTGTTGAGTCCTTGCTTTTCTTTCTGTATTTCTCATTCTCGTGGCCAAGGAGTAAGTTCCTTTTCAAAGGAAATTGTCAGAGATCTTCTGGGGTGTAATTTGTTCTTTGTTGAAGTCCAATACAAAAAGGTGGTTTTCTCTGCCTTTGTTGTTAAGTGAAATACTCTAAAGCATAACATTAGACTCTGTTTTATTTAACACCTGATTACTCATGGCAAAGTTCTTTAAGATCCTTTTTAACATGTTACGTGTTAAGATGCTACAACAGTTTATGACAGCATTCTTGTAGTGTGGGTTTGTTCGTGCAGTGCTAAATATTTCCGATGCTGCGGCACTTTATGTTCTACATCACATAAGTTCAAATATTGGTCAAGTTCAAATAAAGCTAATGATAAACTATTTTAGTTAGATGGGGCAGAGAGAAGAGCAAAGAAGCCTTTATCACCAGATGATGTAACAGGATTTTTTGTGTGGATTTTAAGGTAGTTGGAAACAAATTAATATATCAGGTAATTTTATGAGTGAGTCTCAACTGATTTATCAGACCATTAGTTCTTCCTACCTTTGATAGGTGCCTCTTGTGAAGATCACAGGATTCACCTGTTGCTTCTTCCAGGCTACAGCTGACTTCCAGAATCTGAATTAATTGAAAATATATACCTACTCTGCAAAAAGAATCAAGCAACAGATGAATCTCAAAATAACAGACTAGAAAGAATCTATCTAGGCAGCCATTACCAACCCTAGGACTTTTCCACAACTCCTCTACATCTTAAGACAGAGCAAAGATATTTATTCCTTGTGTAAGTTGCCAGGGGCATAAGAAGGAAATCATCAAG
This sequence comes from Corapipo altera, assembly GCF_003945725.1. Lineage (NCBI taxonomy): Eukaryota > Metazoa > Chordata > Aves > Passeriformes > Pipridae > Corapipo > Corapipo altera. The sequence goes on from NW_020884877.1 coordinate 24,669,152, forward strand.
GTGGAAACGTGCATTCACCATATCTGCTCTTAGTCACAAATGAAAGGAGGATATCAATATTTTTTCAGGCTAACACATTAATTTACTACAATAAACTTGGAAATTGATGCAAGAAGTCAACCAAAGCAGTAAAAGGCCTGCCTGGCCTGCAGGCTTCTACTTACCATGTCCTTTTCCTAATTCTTAAGTACCGTCATCCTCCTCCAGAAAACCAGTCAAGTGTGATCATAAGTCCATCCATATCCAGCAAGTGTAAACATGTGCTTCATGCACCATCTTAATTGCTTAATCAAGCTCCTTCTATTGTGAGGCACAACCATACGAACAGGAACCAGATGGAAGATATTTTTATCGGACGGACCATAGGATTGAAGAAACACGGTCATTGAACATCGCTGTCCTTAAAAAACCCAGCATTAGGATGCGACTGCATCCGTGCAGCACCCCCACAATGGGATAATTCAGGCAGCAACAACTGTCATAGACTCAATCTTACCTCTTTATTTTCAGACACCAACCACCTGTGTGAGTTAGCTTGATGGACATAAGCACTCATTGATAATTACTTCAGAGGAGCTTGTATCAAAGAAGATTGAAACAGTTATTTACATTTGGAATTGGTAATTACAAAAAATACAGGCATAGTCTGTTCTACTTAGAGTCATTAGTTTTGTGGGTGATTTTAGCATGGAAGTAAAATGAGTTGATATAGCGTCACTCTCATAAGAGACCAGGGCAGCATTCTTATTATTTTCAAATTGTAGGAAAATGGCTGAGTGTATTGGAGCTGTTTTCTGTGCTGTTTCTAAAGCATGTCATAGCAACAGAGATTTTAATCTGTTTTCCTTAGTTTTATCTCATAAAGCACTTAAAATTATGCATTAGGCTAGTGCTCCTGTGGGTTCTACATCAAATCCACAGTAATTGTGGTTTTGCAATCTTTTCCACTACAGGCTTCTAGTAGTAGTTTGATTATGCTGTGATCGCTTTTTTACTCCACACAATAAAAAAAGAGCAAAATCTTTGATTATAATTGCAGGCATAAATATTTGGCCAGGTACTTTCCTAGTCCTTATTGACAGCCTGAATTGTACACCATGGTAATCAAAATGGGAAAGAGCTGATGTGAATAATTCATGGCTTTGACAAACATTGTATCTGAAGATTTGTGGTAAAATTAACAGAAATGAAATAGTTAAGAATTGTGGTATTTAGGCTGTCAGAACTGGGTTTTTAGTTAACACCCCAGTAAGATGGAGAGTGCAAGTTCACTATTCTCCTCATCTCATTGTTTCCTTCCACTGGCTGCAGACTCAGCAAGACAAATGTGCATTAGTTTATATTGTCAAGGCTATCTTTGCAAGCAGATGGGCTGGAAATCTAATTAAAAAACCCAAAAGCTTTGATTCTGGCAAAAAAATAGAAAAGTCTGTGGGACAATCCTAAATCCTCTGAGTTAAATGGATCTTCTATGGCAATGCCATTCTATTGTCCCACTTTATAAATAAAATATGAAGGGCTCTGCTTTCAGATAGACCCATAAATGTGCTCATTTATGAGTTTAATAAAGCATGTATATTCAGTACAATTAGATAAGCATATGTGTAAAGCAATAAACAACTCCTATATAAAATCAGCATACGTGTAAAAGAGGATATATCCCAGCATGGATAAATAAGCACATGCTTAGATTATTAAGTGATATCTCCTAATCTTTTGTGAATTAACCATGAAGTGGCCAATGACCATTTGCAATTCTCCTTGTCATTCTGTATCCTCCTCCCTGTGTCTGAAGATATGGTAAATATACATTCAAAGGAAAAATGCACTAGTTTCAATAAAGAAAAGTCAGGTAACATGCAGAGATAGAATTGAGCTGTTACACGGAAAACACAAGAAAGAAGTGAGTAACCCAATTAGGCTCACCTGGCTCAGTCTCATCCCTTGGACTGCAGTGCTCCAGCCGTATGTGAAGCTATAATTGAAAAGAAAATAGTTACATATATTTGTGGTATCTCAGTATCAGGGAGTTACACTTAGTAGGCTTTTCTTAAACTGGGTGATGTGTCCAGTGTGGGGCTAGAGGTTTGCACAGCGACTGTGAAATGGCATCTGTTGTTTCTCATTAGCTGTTTTCTGGGGGATGTGGGGATATGACTGTGGTGGTTCAGCTTGCTACAGAAAGCTGCTGTATTAGGCCCATTTCTGGACAGGATGTTATATTGCATTAGTTTAACTGGCAGGTAGGAAACCATTAGTGTGATGGAGTAGACATGGCCTGTGATGTATGTTTGATGTGTCTTTTCCAGATCAAATGAGAGACTCAATATTAGGCCAAATATCCTTAGGTGCAGTGTTTCATGATTCTGCTCTCTCTGATTTTCATTGCTGATATCAATAATAAATTGTTGGAGTTTTCTGACTAGCAGATTCCTATCATTCCTATCCTGACGTATGTTAATTTGTCAATATAATTTTTAGGTCTGGCAGCAAGAAAAGCACCACCTGGGGTATGTAGTTCTTGAGATGAATAGGGTGATGTGTGTTCACATGTGGTACTTGTAGATGGGCTTACCTGGAAGTTTTATTGTGCTTTTGATAGAGATATAATATAGCTAAGAGGGAAAAGGGAGCAAGCAGTTGAAACTACATCATTTATCCGAACCTGCTTTAGCTGATAAAACAGTTGCTCTGAGTTTTTCCAGTTAGAGGTGACTGATGGGTGGAGGTAGTTATGGAGAACTGGAATTACTTGCAATCATGGTGAAAGTTCAGGATCATAAGGGAAGCAACATTAAAACTGTGTTGCCATGACACCAATGTGTGATTTCCCATTCGTCTGGGAAAGTGCCTTAGTATGATGGACTGTAAACCGGAGAAGACCACACAGGCACCTAAGGAGCTCAGTCTCCTACAAAGGTGAGAGTATCTGAGGCTGGAAAAATACCTGAAGTGATCTTGGGAAGACAGGCAGAGTATAAGCTCAGAGACTCAGTTGAGGTTTCCACGGTTATTGCCAGGATTTGGTTCCATAATTTGTTGGATTTGTCTTGGGTTTCCAGAAGCTTTTTGGATCCAGCTTTCTCACTCTCAGGTCTTCCACTCCCTGTGAAATACGGAGTTATTGACTTGTTTGTGCTCAGTCAGCGTCAGTGATTTTCATCTCTCTCACATTTATGTCTCCACAAATAACAAAGGATACCTCACATCCAGTAGCTTCATTGGCAAGGCTTAGCCCCTCTTGCTAGATGTAGTCAGAGCCTGGCCTTGCTAGGAGACAGATTCAGAATAAATGGGATGTGAGCTGGATGTTTTGTAGCTGGATTGTCAATAGCCCATCAGTTTCCACTGTCTCTTGAGAACTCTGTAAAAAGGACTTTTTCCACTCTCGGTGGCCATCATGGTAGTTATTTGAAAGAATGAGTAAAGTCTGCTGTGTAAATGAATGCACAAAAATTGATTTTACGAGTGTATCTTATAACATAGATTGATTTGTAGCTTCAGAGCAAGCCCTTCTGAATGTAATACAACAGGCAGTCTTCACCCAGCCTGGCACGGCAGGAAGTATCTATCTGATAAGTGAACTATTTTAGGTAAATCATTGTGCCTATGAAGACCTGCTTTGTTTGTATATGGGTGGAACTCAAAAAAAAACCAAAAAAGAGTACCACTCATTTATTAGTCATGGTCAGCCCTCATTGTCCAACCTGGGGGAAAAAGGAGGCATCAGCTTTTTAATTGTGCAATTCTAAAGAAAACTGAAATACTCTTGTAGTATCATAGCAAAATAGACCTGTAGAAGAGACCACAGTGTTTCTGGGATGTAGCACTCAACCTTTCCTCCTAACAGATACACTTGAATCCAGTGTTTGTCCTTAAATAAAACATGGAGTGGGTGGACTCCGACCAAATCTTGTAGGTCTCAAAAATAGTTACATCACTTCTGCTTAGGAGATAGAAAGTGCAAATCCTATGCTGAACTCTGCACTGCAAAAGGGCAGAAGCCAAGTTACTAAGTTGTGGAAGAATTTGCTGGTTTGAAGTGCAGATTTTTCAATGAGGAAAAAATCCAAAAGCTTTAAAAAATTCTCACCAAAAAATACCTCTAAAATGCTATGGCAATCAAAATATTTTGATAAAATTCAGAATTGTTTCCCCCCTCCCCTTTTTTTTTTAGTAGACTGATCAAAAAAAGAAACGAAAAAAAAGACGTTTCATCTGAAAAGGACTAAACAGAATATTTTGCTGCTATAAAAGCTTTTTTTCAGTTTTTAATTCAGTGGTAGCTCCATGAGAACCTGCACTCAGTGTCTCATCTTTTCTCCCTAGTTCCTTATTTTAATTACAGCACTTCTGTAAATGGATGTGCATTGCTCTCCTGCACTGCCAGGAGCAGCGTACGAGAACTGATGAGTGCTTACTGCAAGAAATGTCACTACCACATAGAAAAAGTGATTTTACCATCTTTGAAGAGGTTTTTTTTTTCCTGTCCTCATCTGTGAGCCCAGTTGAGCCCTGAATCAAATGTGCTAGTCCCAGAGTGGTTATACCTGCTTGCATCAGCACGGAATTTGGCATGGTGTCTGCCTCTGGACATATATTGGATTTTACCAGGTGCTGCTGTCGACTGTCTAGACTGACATTAATCATCCTTTGCATGAGCCGAACATGTTTGCAGGCTTATTTGTGCTGTAAAAGTTCTTTCCCCTATGGGTTTCTCTGCCTCCAACAACGCTTTTCAAGGAAATGTATGTATTTGCAATCTGGAGACTTTCCACTCTGGGGTGACTGTGTTTTACAATGCTGACTGGAATTCCTGGAGCTGTTCACCATGCTCCATTCACTCCCTTGTTAAGTCACCGATGTCGAGAACTGATAAATTAGGATCCCGTGTCTAAGAGCCCCAAGCACTCATTGCCCAGATGAGAAAAGTATCCTTTTCCTTATGTGAAAATCTGGCAGTGTTGGCTGTAGACTAAACTTCATAGCTACTGCACATGAAATGGACTTCATGGTCTCCTTGCTTGGACTATGAAAAAAAAGCTTAAAGTCTAGGCAAAAAGATATATTTATTTTTTTAATCTTACTAGTTTGGTTGTCCTAGGCACAACCATGTACACTTATTTCTCCACTGGAACCCAGTGGATTTGAATCTTCAAACTTACTTTTAATAGCCTCTGCTCATCCAAACCTTTTCAAGAATGATGTGTTTATCTTTCAACACAACCCTAATATTTATTTTTTCCAGCAAATGTCAAGAATGTGTAATTTTCATTTGGTAAAGCATTTTTGTTTTGTTTCTGCTAAATCATCTCAAATACAAGACTTTAAACGCTCGAGAGAGTTGAATGGTACTTACTGTTCAAATATGTCTTTGTTGTAGTAACAAGTCTTTAAATGTAGCCCTGCTTCAACAAAAACAAAGCCCTGATTAATATCATATTTATCTCAGCAGCTGTTTCAAGGAAGACCTGCCAGACATTGATCCAAATATAGTAGATGTGCAACAACAAAAGGGGAAGAGGGTAAATGGGTTTAGATGAAGGCATCATTTACCAGCAGAAACTTAACAGGAATGTGAAAAATTATAATATTCATCCTCCAGATTTGGCTTTAATAGCTGTGATCATGTATTTTTGGACACAGCTGTGTCTTATATCTTTGCTATTTGAATGAAGACAGGAAGCTTCTCAAATAGTGTTTATTTGCTCAATTAAATAAGAGAGCTCTGGATTCCAGTTCTGGTCTGTAACTATGTAGATCAGGATTTTTACCTGGGTGGAAGAGAACACAACACAAACCTGCTGAATTCCGATCTGCACCTCTTAAAATAACTCCCAGAAGCTCATGGGATCATGGTTACATGCTGGGAAAAGGTTTTCTTACACCTAGCTGGTGTCTGAGTTCTTCCTAGCTTACATCATTTTACAACAGAATTGCTTTGAGTTCAGAGTAATTTCTTTTAGAAGTAAAAATCGAATACCAAAATGAGTTACTTGCTTGAGAATAGCAGGAGGGCCCATTCTGGCACCAGTTAGCTTCTGCCAAAGTATTTGGGTTTTTTCTGTCTTTTTGTTCCCTCCTGTTGACTTGGGGCCAGGGGCAGGGGTTGAATGCAGACATTGTGCAGCCCACACATCTGCATTCTTGTGCCATTTGCAGTCACACCGTGTGTCCCCTAAGAGCAGTGGCTGGAAACCAGAAACAGAAGGTTTGTCTCTGCCTGGACCTCACCGGCTCCAAGTCTTTTTACAACATGTCACTGAATTTTCTCTAGATTGCTGCTTTATGTCCAGTTCCAGCCAGTGTGAAATGGGCTTTGGTTTCTTTCTTTCCTTCTCTTTTTAAAAAAGAGAAGTGAGAATGAGTGATTCCTTTTCTATGCTGAAAGAGAAAAAACAAAGTTAAATTACAACAAGGAAGAAATGGAGGCTGGGTGTCTGTTTCTTCTCTAATTGCAAAAAAAGCATTGTGAAACCAAGTTAGGAAATGTAACAAGGAAAATTTAGGATGAAGACTGTCTACCTACAGTATTTTAAGTAGCTGAAATTCTCTGGTGGGAATTGTTATTCCAGAGTAATGGTACTCTCAGGATGTGCATCACTAAGTTCCTCCACTGGTTTCTGATGAGCGGGCACGTAAGGGAGGTGTGAGGATTAGGAGTCACAGGTGCCCCAGGATCTTTGGGAAGACAATCTGCCTCATCACAGCCAACAGCCACAGTCAGTGGGGGATGTGGGTGATAGCTCAGACTGATGCTGTGACAGTGCAGGAACATATCAATTAACTGGGATAATTAGCCACATCGAGTTTTCTGAGAAGGATTAAATAGAGTAAGCTATTTTAATAAATAACTGTGATTCAGGAGTGCTTGACAAACAGGTCTACTAAAAAGGACTTTACCTGGTCCTCTAAATGTACTGGAAAGTATATTACAAATACAGACGACTATTTCTACTGACAAGGTGATATTCAGGCTCAACATGGCGATGTAAAATCAAAGTATGAAACCCTATAAGTTAAGCTGATTATAAACATCTTTGTGTAGTTCCATTTTCAAGCTGAGCAAATGAGCCACAGACAAAATGAATAAAAATTTGCAATTAATCAAAAATATTAACACATAAATTACAGAAGTGATCCTCAGTGCATTTTGATATGGAAGCCAGGCAGTGTAATTAGTTTGGTCTCAGTATGAAATGAGGCCTTTGGGATAACTGTTTGTGCTTGGAGGCTTTCACATACCTGTTTTCACATACCTCCTCCTCCTCTCCCTTTTCCACCCTCAGCTTGTGAATCATGTGGCTGACTATAGCCACATTTGTCAAAGGAATGGTGATCTCAAAAATAATTGGGTTCCTGTAGATTTTGTGCTTACAAATTGATGCTTGAAGAGCTACTTGTTATGCTGAGAGTGTCTCCTGACAAGGTTACACCGACCCACCTTAAAAGAGATCTTGTTCTCCCCATTAACAAATCATATTTTGAATGAGATGCTAGACATGTCAGATCTGTGCTTTTAATGGTCCAACAGGTGTGCTAAATGTGCTGCTTCATCATTAACTCATGACTGCAAAATGGGAATGGAGATATTATGTTATTTCAGCTAATCAAGTGCTGAAGCTTTGAAATGCCAGAAGCTTTGGCCAAACCATAAAGATGAAAAATACACATAATCAGTGATAGGTATTTGAAAGATTAATCAGAAAGCATGAAGTCCTCAAATTCATTTGGTACCCAGCAAACCAGTTCTTGCCAAAGAAAATACAATTTAGAATGTGCCTGAATTAAAGAGGAAATTTGAGAAAATAACCTTATGAAAGCACCCTAGAAAAAAAATAGACATTTATTTTGACAAAATTATCACATCTGCTTCTGAGTTTCAATTTTATGCTTTCTTTTTTTTTTTTTTAAATTCAGATCACAAGTACTGTTTTCACAAATATTCTAGGGTGTTTTTATTGAACTTAGAAGCTGGTCTTTGTCTTTTCTTAAAAGCAGTGTAGCAACTGAAATGACGTATCAACTATCAAATATTTTGTGCTCACCGTTGCAAATCTAGTCCAGATGAGCACAGCCAAAAGTCTGATGGATTGTCCAAATACCTTGATCTGAGCGTTTTTTCCAGTTTCTGGTCAAATATCGATGCCGGAAAAAATTAAGCACCACAATCAACATTAATTGCCATACTAAAGTGATTACTTGTGCGTAATAGATACGTCTTGATGGAGCATCTGGGGAGCCAGGAATAACGCACTTCTTGGTTGGACAATGTGGAGGAAGCTTGATTGCTACTGATGCTTTTCCTGGATCAATTGCTGAATTAGGAAGGGTTTGAATTGTTGCTTTTAAGCAATAAAGTTAATAAGCACGGCTACACTATTCAAAAGGAACCTCGGGTCATTTCCTTAATCCATGCTGAGGTAACTGAAGAAAAATGACTGGCTGTCAAAGATGACTAATCTTCTCAGATTGCCTCACCAGAATTTATCAGTGCTTCGTTATGTCTATGCAAGGCCAGCTTTTTTGGGACCTGATCAGTAGCTGTGAATATTTGGATATTGCAGTTTAAATTTTGGCCTATTTTTAGTTTTTTGTTGGTTTTTTTTCTTTTAATTAAATTGCCTTTGAAGTGTCCCCACATTTATGCAAATCTTTTGTACTTTCACATACATGTTCAGTTTTGGTTTTGCAGATCATTATTACTCATTATTTTTAATTCCCTGGATTTGCATCTATGGTTTCCTGAAAAGTAAATTATTGGAATTCATTCCTGACAGCTGAAGACTGTAGTATGAGTATAGGCAGCTAGAGACCTCCACCAAGGCAAGCTCCTTAGACAAAGGCAGCACAGCAGATGCCCTGAAGAGTTTACAATCTAAATAATTTTCTTATCTCCCACTTCTTTCTCTGAGATATTAGTGCCTGATTAGTATCTGGCTACCTGTTTGTACAGTATAAGTGCTCTCTCCACAGTAAACTTGGCAACTGAAAGCAGAAATAATGAGCAGACAGCTTTCTGTCTTGCAACAGTTTAACCGCTGTTAAATAATAGCTTTTGACAAGTAGGTTTAAAAATCAGGTGCTAATTTTCTGCAGAGTCGGAAGAATGTGGAGTTATCGCTGTGCTGGGGAGATTAAATTGTAGAGACAAGACTACAGACCCTCAGATACTGTTACAGCTCAGTACCATTCATCACATTAAAGAAAAAATTTGCAAGCAGAACTACTTCTGCAAGAACGTGAAAAATGCTCTTGAAACGGAGTTAGATTTTTCTCACAGCGATAAATACCATCCATTTGTGTGTTTTCTGCACTAGGATTAAAAGGGATACTCATCTTTGCACTTATTTCATACAGGAACTTACAGGCTTAGATGATGAATGAAGTAAAGAAATCCTCTTTGTAATTAGGAGCGTTGTTTGGAGTTTTGTATTACTAGTGAAAGAGTTGTTACATGTTGATGTGTTTTGAACCAAAGAAATCTATGATTATTCTTCTTCCTTTCCTCATTCTCCATCCCAGTTTCCTATCAGTTTCATACTTTAAATGTTGTTGAAAATTTGGTCTGTTACAAGGAGTGTGGATAGGGCTGGTAGTGAATAACTGCTTTTTCAAGGACAAGAATCAGGAAGCATCTTAATCCCTACCCTGGGCTGATGTCCCAGCCTGGTCCACAGCATCAATGGTTGTTCTCATGTGTCCACCAGAAAAAACTGGGAATTGTTGCCTTTTCTTCTTCCGCTGAAAACATACTGTGAAGTCTCCAAAACCCTGTCTGATCCCTCTACTGCTTCTCTGCACCTCCTGGGCCTGCAGAGGCTGTTTGCTTTCTGTAAACAGACTCCAGCCCACAGTTACATTTCTTAGTTCCCTACCTGGAATATCTGTCTCAGCGCAGGCTGATCTTCTAGTCGTCGTGGTAGGTAATCATGAGTATGGAGGTATCACACTGCCCATGCTCCAAAGCTGGGGACAGGGTTTTATTTTCGATCTGTTTGGATCTAAGGCTTTAGTTCAGGTTCATACACAGAAGACGTCAGTCCCTCAGGACATTCCTGTTCTGCTTACTGAAACAGGTTTTTATGTCGCTCATCAATAAGCATTAACTCATTGGTTTAGGTCAGATTTGGTAAGTTCTCAGGGTGGCAGCAGCCATGGGGAGTTGGAATGGAGCTCATATTGGCTGTGCCTTGCTGTAGTTGCGTTGGGGTGGTGATGTGCTTATTTATTTATGCCAGAAAAGAGAGATTGCACTTACCTGTCACTTCTCTGCTACTGGAGCTCTCCACGTGCCTGTATGGCTCCTCGACATCTTTGTCAAGTGTTTGGAGAAAAAGAAATCTTGAAAAAGTCAGGTCAGTATAACTGGGATCAGTGACTTGGCAGGAGTTGCCAACGACCCTATAAAGCTTTGCAAGAAAAATAACACAAAACACAAAACGCCTTCTATTCATCCCTTTCTGATTTGATTCCTTGTCTCAGCTCTTGTTCCAAAAACCAAGAGGCAGTAGCACCACCAACAAAGCTTCTTTTACAGCCGTTTTTGGCATTAGTTATGGAAGGATCAGATGTCTGACCTTTTCAGCAGTAGGTAAAGGGAGAATAAAAAGGTCTATATTCTTGACAGTGTTTGGAAGTGCTTGGTCTCCCTAGTTTTTCTTTGCACTGACTGTTGTATGCTGTGTGCTCTGGATATGCCAATAATGTTAAGGCAGAGGACCAAGCTTGTTGTCTTTGACTGTTACAGTCTGGCACTAAGTTGAGGCTGTTCAAGTTAGTGAACTCTCTTAACATATATTAGTCCAGTGTGCCTCCTATGAAGAGTGTCTCAGTCCTTGTTCCAGCCCAGAAACCTAGTTGTAAGCTTTAGAGAGTTGTTTTCAGTTAAATATATAGGAGATGGATCTTATTAGCAGAAAGAGTGTTTTAAGAAGTTAAAGAGGTAGAGTGAAGTGAAAATCATCCTGTCTTTGTGCACTGAGAGTATTTGTGTGGAGGCTAAACAGAGTCTTACAATTTCTACACTATACCAGTATGTAATAATATCTGTCCTCAGCATATTTCAGATTCAATCCAGTGATATCATTCAGTGGTATCCAGTATCAGTTACTATTTTAAATTATCTTACATATGCCTCTATGTACACAATATTGATCCTATTTATGTTGATGTTCCATTTGCAGAAAAGTCAAATGTTCTATTAAAGAGGATTTCTTGTTCCGTACCTCACTGTTTGTTCATTATACAAAATATGTTCATGTTCTGCCATCTTTCTTTCATTGTTTTTTTCTGTTTTCATCCTCCTTTCTACTTTCCACACTTTCTTTCTTCTAACAGCTTCTCTTTCAGTGGAAAAGGCTGTGACCTCCATCCCACCTTAAAAAATAATAAAACTAGATCAGTATAGACCATTCTGGCATCTTTAGTGCATCACAAATAAATTTTACTCCTTTACCATACTGATAATGTTACTGGGAATGGGGACATTCACATTTTGTGCAAGAGTTTGTGTCCTAAAGCAGACCCATAGCTCTCAAGACTTCAACACCATGCAAGGCAGATATATTAGCTGGTCAGTCAGAGGAGTAGACACTTCCTAAATCTCATCAAATGTTTGATCTGCAGATGGAGGATGACACTTCTGAACCATACCTCTTTCCCTCAGGACAAATACTACTACATCCCTTAAAAAGCTATACTGAAATCTGCCCAGATTTGACTTGAATCAACGTGTCCTTTTATTCTTTCTCCTCTTGAGAAAAAAAGAGGAATGTTTGCAAGCTAATGCTCTGGTGTTGTTGGGCCCTATGCATTGCCAGTGACCAGGCCAGATATCTGTCTTGAACTTCTGACAAGGGAGGAGCACAGGCTAGCAGAAGAGCCTGACTGCAGATTGAAAAAGATCCAACAGCATTTGGAAGATCAGTCAGAAGGGAAAAGGGCCCCAATGATAACAGTGCACATGCTGAGTGACAAGGACCTTCCTGTCAGGGAATGATTGCCAGGCACTTTTCTGGAAGTGACACTTTTTTAAAAAGCTCTTAGAGGGACCTCTGAAAATGAAGGTACCCAACTTTAAAAGTGGCCAGTAATGTTAAGGCACAGGACCCTGCTTGTTGACTTTGGCTGTGGGTTGAATTCAGTACATTGAAAGCAGAATTCACTCTAAGTACATATAAAGAGCTTCTATACAGACATACGTGATTCTGGTTTCAATTGTGTGGAAGTATATATGGTTTTAGTGAAAATTTGCATTAAATGTGTTTGGCGAACTATAATATGGACACTTGAATTTCATGTAAATTCGATTATAGTAATATTAATACAACCTTTCTGAAAGCCTTCATGCTGCGCAATATTTTGTCTTTTATTTTAAAGTATAACATTCCTTGCTTTGCCGTGAAGCACGGAACACTAGCAACAAAAGTTAAGTCTCAGTTTGACTTCCAACAATATTAATTATAATGATATGCTTGTATTCCTACAGCGAAGATGTTTGTAAACGAGGATTCACTGTTATTATCGATATGAGGGGATCCAAATGGGATTTGATCAAGCCTCTCCTAAAAACCCTTCAAGAAGCCTTTCCTGCTGAGATTCATGTTGCCCTGATTATAAAACCTGATAATTTCTGGCAGAAGCAGAAAACAAACTTTGGCAGTTCCAAGTTCATCTTTGAGGTAAGAGCCACAAAGAAATGTATGGTAAAGCATTGTCTGTGATGAGAACTTTTCTTCAGGTAAAAAATAATTCCTACGCCCTGTGACTGAAAGCAAAAAGTACATCTGAGGACTGGGAGTGGGAGCAGGAGTGGGCTCATGCCCTGGCATCAGGTTGTCTTCTGAGTACACTGGTGGAATGAGTTGCATGTTTCATGTCAGAGGTTCACATAGTTCATTTTGCTGAGGGTTTTTTTGTGGTATTTATTTTTGGTGGTGTTGCATTAAGTCTTTGCTTTGTTTCTCATAGGAAAAAAACCTCAACATCAAATCAGTTAAAATCCTAAAGACAAAGTTCTTTAGAAGCAAGTGTATGGGTTTGTTAGTTGTCTTCTATGCAGCTTCATGTAGTGACTTTTTTGGGGGTAAAAGACATTTACTAAATTGTCACCTCTTTATATTGTCACTTCCTTCATTTAATTGAGCTTTACAATTCAGGGTAACATTATCAGGTGAATGATAAGGTGCCTCAGGCAGTGCACTTTAGTTTTTTGCAAATTTCAGCTTCTTACATGAAGAAAGAAGCAAAGCTCAGATGCATGAAGTGCTCATACTTCAATCATGCCCAGCCATGACTTAGTCATGTGTTGTTTTTTTTAATTCACTGAAAAACAATTGTATTTTTGGCTGTTTTACCAATCCATTAATTCCAGAGAGACACTCAGATTTTGCATCTCTGGAACTCAGTAGAGAATTTGGCTATAGCTCTTAATATTTACTGCAATGGAAGACTGTATTTAAGTATTTATTTAAGATTTGTTGAAATCAGCCTGATATAAATATATCCTTATTTTGAACATCATCTTTGAAGCACTCTTGAATTGGTATGGGGAATTAGATTGGTGTTACACATTAACAAAATTTTTACATTATTATCACAATTTAAGTATTTGTACACTTTCCCCGCCTGTTTCACAAAACCCAGGCAACTTTTAAATTTTGCTTTGATTAAATAAGTCTTTACATTCCTTGTCTACTTTTGACGACTCTGCCATCAAAATAACTTGCACTTGCTATCCCATATACTATCCCACGTTTCCCTCTGAAAGTAAGGCTGCCTCCAGTATGGGTTTGTTACCTCCAGAGATCCCTGACGCTTACTGAAATCACTGCTCCTGGCAGAGGCAGCTGCCATTACAGTGCAATGAGATTGGCAATGCTGCCTGTGGGGAATGAGATGGATTGGGACAGTGGGAAGGAGGAGGGAGATGTATGGGCGCAGAAGAACATGGAGCAGGAGGGAGCCTGTGCAGAGACTAGTAATAGAATAGTTTTGCGGGATGGGGACCGTCTAAAAAATATATGGGCGCTGAGGGGCAGTCCCATAGTAGCCCAAGAAAATACAGGATATGCTTGTATATCCAACACTGAATTTCAATCCTCCAGTGCTTTAGTAGACAAAACCAATGTCTTCCTAGAGCTTCAAAACCTAGGAGTAACAGAGTTAAAATACATATTTTTAGAATATTTGTTTGTTTTTAAAATGAATTAAGACTTTCTGCAGGCTTTTTTCTCTGTGGAGTCGGTGTGATGATAGTAAAGAGTAAACTGTGATCAAGCTATTCCTCATAGTTACAGATCTGAGTCTGTATTGTGTTAAAAACTCTGGACTTGTTTGCTGTACATGCTGGCACACATGAAGGGCATTTTAATTTTGTGTGTGTTGTTTGTGCCCTTGAGCCTTAGTCTGTCTGCTGGGCTGTTCACATGGATGTCTGTAATGGGTTACAAGATTTTGGACTGGAGGAGGAGTGTCACTGTTTTTGCTGTGTATTGGACCACCTGCAGATACTCAGAATCATAGAATGGTTTGAATCCTTCAATTCCACAATGTAAACAAAGATTTCCTAAGCTGTGGTCCACCCTGCAATATATGCACCACAATCCAGGAACTTCTCTTTTAAAGGATTCTTGGGGCTGAGGCTGCTGCTGCTCATGAGTAAGCTCAGGCTCTTGGGCAGCTCGTGCTCTCATAAGAACTGAGTATCAAACAAGCTTCACAGTTCAATATGACCCACATTTATTTGATTTATGTGGGGCAGCTCACAGGTACCTTCTCTGCACTGAACTGTCGTGGTGATTTCCCACAGCTCGGATCAAACACGAGGGCCTTGGCAGGAACACACTGCAGTGGAAGGCGATGTAAGTCTCTACTGAGTTGCCCCCACAAATTCAGCAATAACCAGTGTCAGTTTTAAGGCCAGATTTCTCTTTTGAGCTTAATGGAAGCATTATGTGTGTGCCAGGGCACTGTAGGACCCTTAGTGGAGGCTAAGGATTTGGATTTTGTGTGGTGAGACCTCAGCAGAGTGTTTCTGTGTCACAGTCCAAAGTGAAGCAAGCCCATAGATCTTCACACAAAAGAAGGGGTTTGGTTTATGGTTGTGGACTCCAAAGCTGCCTGGCATTTTGAGGAATGGACCAGGCAGCTTAGTTACCAGTAATTCAGAGATGCCTTCAAGATTATTTTCTTTCTTCTGCTGAAAGAGTCTAAATAGTGGACAGCACTTTTTAAAGTGATTTCTAAAAGAAGGATGGGTGACACCTGCAAGACAGTTACCACCTGCCTGCCTAATTAAGATTGTTTTCATTAGAGTTTAAAAAGCTCCTTAAAAACCAAAGCCTGAATAAAGGAAATTTCTTCAGAATTTGTGAAATGAAAATCCTTTCTGCTATCTCATGTCAAATTTTGTCCATGACTAGACCAGTGCTTCCATTAGCTTGACACACTGCAGGGGGATTCCCAAGTGTTAACCATGAGCAGAACTATTTTCCTGACAGGCAGTTAAACTGTTAAATTGAATTATCTTCAAGGGGTCATTGTCCAACTCAAGAGATTTAAAAATTTGAAAAACCTCTGAAGCTACATACTTACCTTCCCATTGTTTGTTGGCTCTTCCCACTGTCTTCCCCTTTCCCCAAAGCAAGGAATAATGCAAGAAAATTTTAAAATAATCTTTCTCCTGAGCATAAGTTCAGTACAATCCCAATTTTAATAAGTTCCAGAATGCCTGATATCTTTAGATAGATACAAATTGGAAGAAAAGGCTTATTATTAAATTTAAACCAGTGGTCAGCCTGCTCTTTTGGACATAATTCAGGAAAATGATCACGACTTCAGGTGTTTTTCTTTGTAGATGACTTTTATAAGATTGCTGTGACTACTGGGCTCCTCCACTACTGAAGAGCACAAATCCTGACAGTTTTTAGAGGCCTGATCTTTAGGGGATAGATATGCAGTCACTGATGAATATCACAGGCCTTTAAGGGCTGCCAATTTGAGTGTTAACATGACAGCACTGAAAATCTCTAGTTACATATGAAACCCTAAGCTTGTATTTCAGAAAAAGAATAATTTGTCAAAAATAAATGGAAACAGCTATCGGTTGTTGCATCCTTAAACTGTAATCTGCTTTCCAGACACCCACTGCTTTTCTCTATCACCAGTTACTGAGTTTGAATGAATTAAAACCATCTCTCATTGACTGTGTGTGATTCATGAGCAGTACTTTCTATGGGCAATAAATTCTAGTTGTTAATACTCCAGTGACATTTCACTTTTACACTGATTTTTGGCTTAATTACATTAGGAATCGTTAATATGGAAGAGATCTGCCCGTAGCTGAAGCCAACTGGAATAACCTGGAAGAAAAAACTCAACATGTTGTGTGTTTTGGCAGGTTGCAATACCTGCTTCAGTTCATATGCCTAAAATATTTGCTTCTGTATAGCCACTGGCTGGGGTGTAACACAAGTAGCAGAATCCCTGTAACACTATATACCTGCTCAGTGAACAACCATGTCCAGATATCAAAAAACTGCAGTAAGATGTCTTCAGTGTCCAGCTGCATTGATGTAATCTGTGGCAGAAGCATTCTCATTATTTGTTTTTGATAGTCAGGTCAGCTGAAAAAGGTAGACATTATTCCAGTAAATATAATGTCTTTTAATAAATAAGTAAATCACTACCATTAATAGCAAAGTTTCCTATCCAGTTAATTCATCAAAATTAAACATAGTCCTCGATGTGTTTTACAATGTTCCTTCAATTATGTATTGATGAGGAAAATAATCACTTCATGCACCATGCATCGCTTTATGGATCGCACTGTTGTTTCTGATTAGATGGTCACTGAGTCAAATGCTGTCCTTTTCCCTTCCTTAGACGAGTATGGTGTCTGTTGAAGGCCTGGCAAAACTTGTGGATCCTTCTCAACTGACGGATGAGTTTGAAGGGTCCTTGGATTACAACCATGATGAATGGATAGAGTTGCGTGTCTCACTGGAAGAATTCTTCAACAGTGCTATCCATCTATTATCAAGGCTGGAGGATCTCCAGGAAATGTTGGCTAGGAAGGAGTTCCCAGTTGATGTTGAGGGCTCGAGAAGGCTGATTGATGAGCACACACAGCTTAAGAAAAAAGTGATTAAAGCTCCTGTGGAAGAACTGGATCGCGAGGGTCAGAGGTTATTACAATGCATACGATCCAGTGATGGTTTTTCTGGTAGGAACTGCATTCCTGGAAGTGCGGATTTTCAAAGTCTTGTGCCAAAGATCACCAGCCTTTTAGACAAGCTGCATTCCACCCGGCAACACTTGCATCAGATGTGGCATGTCCGCAAGCTGAAACTGGACCAGTGCTTTCAACTCCGGCTTTTTGAGCAAGATGCTGAGAAGGTAGGGAACAATCTTTCCCTTTCATACTTTAAACAAGACACAGTTGCAAGGACACTGTGACCATTTTTTCTATAAGTGGCAACATGAGGTGTTCATCCTAGGTGTAAATCTCATGTTGTCAGCAGATGTACTTTGTGTGACTCGTAAACCAGATTCATTGAGCTAATAATTGTTGGATATAGCAGACATAATGATATCCAAGAGTAGCTTGTCTCTGTGACTTTTGGTGAAAGTTAATCTGATTTTCTGTGTCACAATGAGTATCAGCACGAGAATCAGGCTTTTTTTCAAGTTTCTTTTACAAAGCTTATGAATATATTTATCTACTTGTCACAGCACCTAAAGAAGAATGATTTTAGGGTTTGGTTCACTATGATTATTGTTTGCACTTATTGGAGTCTATGGGAAATTTGCAGTTTAAATCCTCCTAATTGTTACCTCAAAGAACATTTTCAGTTTCCCATTCCTAGGAAATCCCAACGAGATTTTAAATGGGTAAAATCTTTAGTAATGGCTTTGTACCAAAGCCGTGGCCACTCAGTTCCCACAGAACAGATCTGAGGCTATGTTTAGATTAAACATATGAACACTCCAAGAGAAAGTATTCTGAAGTAACAGCAACACTCAAAGCCCAGTGTGTCTGTTTTGCATTTTAAAGCACATAAGGATGGCTTTTGAATTCATACCTGACACTGAGTCAGTGCCCTGTTCCTGTTCACCAGCACAAGACCTTATTTGAGAAATATTTAACGATAAAGTATTCCATAGAGATTTCATCACAGCTTCATGTTTCTTAGATGTTTGCAATGTAGTGTGTCAGCCTGAATGGCATGTAGTGTGTCTTGAAATGCAATGCAATATACAAAAGTATGTAGAGCAGCAAAAGTACAGGTAAGTAACAGGGATTTAGGAAGCTATAGTTTCACAGGTGTACAGTACCACATCCTCATTTCCTGCCTCTTCAGAAGATACTGATTCAGGAACCTGTATTAGATAAGGAAGTCCCCTGCAAGCGAAGCATAGCAGCTTGTCATGTTTGTTGAAAAGGCTGGCTAAAAACCAGCCAGAGTTCCCAAACCAAGTCTCACAAACAGCAGCATGTACAAATTTCACTAATACACAGTAAATCGTGCTCCTTATTACTTGAAGGTTTTGTCTGTTTGCCTCTGGAAGCACATGCAAGTACAGGTTTTGGGGAATTTACTTTAGAAAATTGTGTTGTGCCAGAGTCTTGGCTTTCTTAATGCAGGAATGCTTGACACCTTCTTAGGTGCTTTTGTGAGAAGTCTTTGCTGCACATTTAAAATTCTAGGCCAGAGAGGTAGGGTATTCTCAGTGGAAGGTACTAAGCTCTCAGACCCATGTTTATCTAGTCTGTACATCCATCAAAAACACCAATCTGTGAATCTTCTCTACTTAATGTATTATCCAGTTGTTTCACTAGAGTGTCTGCTTGGACAGACCCAGGGGGATCTCACTGAAGATGGTTTTTTTTAATCAGCTACAAGTTAGTATTATTTTAAAACATCAGGGAAAAGCACATTGCTGAAACAAACATAATCTTCAGTAGTGCAGAGCAACACACGTGACATTGTTTTTCAATGCATGTCCTAAATATCTCTAAGACATGTTAAGACTGAAAAGGCTCCATCATTGTATAATCAATCCTCCTGTTGGGAAAACCTTGAATTCAGATGAATCCCTCCAAAATAAGAGTTGCTGCAGCATCACTCAAGAATGTATAAGGGCAGAATTTTAATTCCAAATGCTCCAGTTTCTTCTTCTCCATTTTTCTTGTGTGTCAGGTGCTGTAAGGAGATCACTCAATTCTGTGCTTCCCAGCAGTGGTTGTATTTCAATGGTCCAGTTTGGATTTTCAGCTTCTTTGTGATTATTCAGATGACTGCTACTTACTAACATAATTTTTAAAGTTATGATTGTGATTCGCTAATATTATTAGTAAATTATTAATATTTAGGAGGTTGTTCTGATGAATAAAGTTATAAACTGAAAGCCTCTCAGATCAAGTCAATGTCTGAGAAGTTCTTGTTGCCAAGCACTGTTCTGTAGTGTTGAAGGAAGTCTCCAGTATGTTTCCCTTTTACCTCCTGAACAGGAATAAAAGGATGGGGTGATGTAAGTCTGGCAGTGTGACAGCTACAATCTTTGCACATGTTATTCTGAGGTTGTTAAGTGTAAGGTTTAGGCAAGTCAACAAATAGATGAAACCTTTGAGGTGAAGGAAGAAGCGGTGAGAATGTGATTCCTGCCTTCGTAACACTGTCCGTCTTGAGTGATTCCTGTTTGACAAAACTGGTATTCTTGATGTCTCTTATTCATCTACCTTACATTAACTAAACACACAGTCTTGATTTGGCTTCTCTCTGCTTTGGCTCTGCTTGCCTTTCCTTGACTGCTACATTTTCCCAAAGAATAAAAAATATTTTGTTGTTTTATACTTTCAAATCTGTCCTTTTAACCTCCCCAACTGGAGAGTCCTTAAACTTCTTCCAGGAAAGGTTGCAGACCCTTTAACTTCACATTTCACACGCGTAGACTGATGTAAAATATTGATGTGCCTTTTCCATGTAGCTGCCTTTTGCAGGTCTCTTTGAAGTAGTCTGATCATCTCAGACTGGAAAGTACTTGTTTCATAAAATGTTCAGAGCTAAATCAAGTCTGAGCACTGTCTCCACTGTAGAAATAGCCACCACTGTGTCTGTGTATTCAATTTTAGAGTTTCCAAGTACCTCCATTTGCTCAGTTGCACTTTACGCTCTACACGTAGGTATGGTAGCAGAGCCAGGATAGTCTTCATCTCCCAGGGAGAGGTGCAGCTCTTTCAATCTAACCTGGATATGTCATTTAGTTCTAATCAAATGACAGCTCTAATACCCTGTGAAAGCTCGAATTCCAACATAAAATTCTGAATATAAACAAGGTTTTAGATAGGTTTTTTTTTTTTTAAATATCTCTGTATACTCATTGGATGATATTTCAGGAAACCTGTTCTAATAAGGAGAAAATGAACAAGGACTTTCCATTTTCTTGACATCTGTGATTTCAAAAATTTCAGGTGTCCTCATTGCCTGAAAAGTTCTCAAAACTGGGATAGAAAAAAAAAAAAGGGACACAAGAACTAAAAACACAGAGTATTTTAAGGTAGGTTAATTTTTGAACCCTTTGGTATTAAAACACCCCAAATGTTCCAAGCAAATCAATTCAGTTTTTTTTCCTCCTATAGATCCCCTCTATTGGAACATTTAGAAATGGCAGTCATTGCCCTGACACACAAATCATTCAAACTACAGGTATTACAACTTAGAGAAGTCTGTAGAGTTGTGTGCTGAACAACTCCTATTATTGGCAAATAAGCGAATGGGTGGCAGTCACAGCCTGGGTTTCTCCCACTCAGGTCAGTGGAAGAGAGCAAAGCTGTCTATGGAGAAACTTTGTCTCTAAGTCAGGCCTTTAGGATTTTATTTTCCTGTACTGGGGCCAAGGGAGGGGAAAAGTGGAGCTCTCACATAGGCAGAAGCAGTGCAGTGAGATTGAATCCCCAAATGGAGACTGGAAGCTCCTTGAAGCTCAAGTCAGCAGGCAGGTCAGCCATGTGGGGAGCTTTGGCACAGGGGTGTGAGGAAGTTCACATGCTGTGCAGTGCTGACTGTAATGATCTGCTGATAAATAACACATTTCAGCTGCTGGCATAGCTCTGTTCAACAAATTTATTCCTCACCAACTAATATAGAAATACGTATGTACATACATATAATTTTGAAACTAGAACTGAGCCTTCACTATGTTTTTACTGGGTAACAGGGAAAATATTTTTAGTCACCAGTAACTTTAAAAAATGTAGCCCAGTCTAAACTGAATATTGTTTGAAACAAAAAAACCACGATCTGCGTAGATCCAACTATTAGAACTATCTGAGAAATGATAATTGGTTGGTTGAAATCTGGACGGGGAGACTAATTCAGGCAAGAGTCCACATGTTTTGCACTTGAATAAATACCAAAAAAAGACAAAAAATTATCCTTACACGCTGTACTTTCCAGCTTTTCTGGAAATCATTTGTAACTGGCACCCAATTTGACTTTTTGTAGGAATTTCCACATCATTCTGGATTGATTCCATATCAATTTTACTACCCTGGCACATATGTGAATGAAAAACAGCTATCATGATGTAATCAGCAATGTCCACATTAAGTATAAACAGTATAGTCACCAGCTGGACTGAACTGAGAGTCTCCACTGTAAACTTGTCACAGCAGAGCAAAGAGGAGGCTGCTCTAACACCACTGGGGTCAGCCCCAACAGGAGGCAGAGGGGGCTTTGCACGTTCTCTCTGTCCTCACCTCCCCTTCTGCTTCCTGACTTCCCATCCACTACACAAAGGCTAACTCCAAAAGATGGCAATGGTAGTTAGAAAATACCACAAGTGAATTTCACTGGAAGTTTGTGGTGGGAGAAACATTTTATTTGGATCAGGCCAGCTTTGTAGAAAGTCTAGTGGCAAACCACAGGCCACATCTAGTCTTCAAGGAGCAGTGAAGCAGCAGGCTTGCAGTCAAAACCAACTGCCTCATGAACACTAAAGCTTCCCTTTGAAAAAACACAGCTCTGCCTGTGATTTTCCCTGTGGAGCAGGCTCTGGGAAGCTGTGCTGGCTGCTGGGGGATGCCGTGGTGCTGCTGCACTGCAGGTGGTTGCAGTGAGAGGGAGTGGGAAGCAAAAACGGCTTGCAGCTCATACCCCACAGCAGCTGTTGCTCCCATTTCCCAGGTGATGTGACCAGCTGGAATGGCAGT
The DNA here is from genome assembly GCF_003945725.1 of Corapipo altera. NCBI lineage: Eukaryota > Metazoa > Chordata > Aves > Passeriformes > Pipridae > Corapipo > Corapipo altera. The sequence goes on from NW_020884877.1 coordinate 24,691,368, forward strand.
GAGCACAAGAGTGATTGGAGATTAACAATGCAAAGTTCACAGATAGAAGACAAGTTTGGAGGGGGCTATAAGCAAAACGATTGAGGGGGAAATAGGCTGCAGTAACAGTTGCAGCAATTCTCCTGCATCCTGCTCCCTTTACAAGTGTGCGGAGTGAGACCATGGCACTTAACAGCACACACTGTGTCCCTCCTTTCTCACACCTGCTTCAGGCCTCTTCCTCAGTCAGATTTCCTTAAATAAGGGAATTGATATGTTATTTCACTGGATAAGTGCTATTAAACTCGGCCCCAATGTAGTGAAATAAATAATTTGGCATTTGGTTTCTCAAGGAGGAAAATCACAGATGTGTCAGCTATACTAGATTCCTGTCCAGTATCCTATTCCAATCGCCCATGAAAGTATTGGGAAGACTTCTACTGATTTTCAGCAGAAGCACAAGATAGCCATTAACTAACAATATACCCTGAAGTGCTAGACAAAATTTAGGAGTTCCTAGTTTAGAATGTCACTTAAGACCAGACAGCTTTAGTCTAGAAAAATACAGAGAAGCTTTAGCTGCACAGCAAAGTCAGTGGAGGGAGAAGAGTATCTGAGAAGTATATAATCTGAGTGTTTGAACTATGCTCATGTTGTTATTGAAGTATTACACCTGCCAAAGGTTCATGTTCCTCAGAAGGAAGGAATGCTCTGCAAGCTACTCTTCATGTAAAAAGATGCAAGATGGCTTTGATGGATAATAGAATGTAAAATGTGGAAATTTATGGTGTGGTTTAGGTGAGAAAAGATGGCTTTAAGAAAGAAACACCGATATCTTGAGGTTTGAGAGAAGGAAAACTATCAGTATATTTGTGTCTGTATGATACTCACTCTAACTGTTTCATACATTACTTCCCTCTACTGCACTTAAAAATTCTGATGCTGTATGTTCTGTAATAAAATGCATTACAAATCTGATCGTGTGATCCTTCTTGCTAATAGAAGGCAGTTTATTTTACTACAGTCCATTAGGTAGAGCAATTGTAACTGCTCCTTTAGTCAAGTGATGTGTGGGGAAGCATTTCATAGAAATGGGTCTTAGCTGACTTTCTAGAAAAGCAGCACAAGAAAGACTAAAAGGATTATCTTTTTAGCAACATATTCACTTTCTTCTACATTTCCCATCACCTCATTTTTGTTTTCATTAGGAGTATCAAGAGACCCTCGAAGTGATACATAAGCAAACAATAGAGTTTTTCTGTTTGCAGTGTCCTATTAACCCTTAAGGATCCAGATAATGTCAACAGGCACAGCACCTGGGACAGACTCCTCTGACTAAGATAAAATCCACTCAGTGAAGGACCATTTCTCCTCTCTTATTTCACTGCAGGAAACGCTCAGTTTCTTTGATCTGTGCTATGCACCAGATATACAATTGCCTCCAAGATTTCATGTGAATTATTGGCTTAGAAATTACTGTAAGAGGGATGTGTCCCAGGGAAGGAGAGCGGGAAGCCAATGAGGAGAGTACTGAGAAGCTGACAGAGGGAACTGTCATATGTGAAAGGAATACAAAATGAATGAGTTCTGGGGAGGTGGTTAATTAGGACTGGGGAGGAGGCAGGAAGCATATTAAGAGGGGACAGAACCAGAATCAAGATTGAGAATGAGAGCACATCCTTAGTGCCTTGCGTCAAGGAGAAGTACGTTTGCCCTGGGTGCTGTTTCACTGTGAAAGGATTTGTTACTGAATGAATGGTATTTAACAGTTAACAGTAATAATCATACAGGCATAATAATCATGGATTAGGCATGGATTTTTGTATAGGATTTAGATTTCATTTAAGTTATGTGAATACCACATTGGTGTGCAGAACTCAGCATGCCCTGGATTTTCCATGTAAGTACTTACACCATGGATATCACAACAGCACAGTAAGTGAGTGTCACAGTAAGGAGCTTTCCTGGAGATTTTGAGCACGAGGGGTGTTGTTAGACCTGGGGTAAGCTCTGTAAGACTTCTGCAATAAAAGGAGTCAATGAGCTTAGTGTCTTCTGCGCAGACATTTGACTGAGGGTCCAAGTGAGGCTCATTTAAGCATGTTTCTTTTATCCTTAGCCCATTCCAAATGTCTGTGCAGAGAAAGGACAGGGCCTTGGGGTATAGGTACTGTCTGGGAAGGGCACTGAACCGGCAGTCTGTGTTTGTGAACAGGCATGTGTTTGCAGAGGGCTTTATGAGAAGAGTGACCAAGAATTTACCATTGAGCATAAATTAAATCTCTTACCCATGGTCTCAGAAGAGGCATTCTCAGAGGACCAATTTGTTGTTGGTACCTACCCCTCTCAGACCAAAGTATCTGCTTCCCTCTTCATTGGGTGCAAACACTCAGTTTTAGGCCAGTTTTAGCTGTATCCCTGATCTGATTGCATTTTGGTGCTTGAGGTCTCCCCGAGTTGTCTGCTAAGAAGACAGAGACCTGGTCCTGTACAACAGAGAGAGTCTCAGCTTCTACTGAAATCAGTGAAGGACTCATGGTGTCTGTAAGAGCTCCCCCTGACAGGCACTGACTGAGCCAGAAAGTGTATCATGCTCTGGTAGAAGTTTCTGACTGTGGCTCCAGCCCTGCTGGTGGCAGGATTAGCCACTGCCACCTGCTTATGGTAATAAGACCATGTTTTTATCTGTCTGTGTTGGTGCCTCCCCCTCCAGTATTCCAGTTGTGTTAGTACACATTTGCAACATCATGGGCAGCCTGATTTTCCAGCGCTTGAAATACTCCTAATATAAGAACAACAAGCTTTGAAAGTGTTCTTGACACAATTGGTTCTTATTTTTATCATAGAGGAGGAATATACAGATCTCTGCATGTATGGATCTGGAGTAGATGTTGCTCAAGAGGAACATTTAGTCTAAGAATTTTAAATTGCCTTGGTGTCTTTGTCTCTTCTCGTGCTATGGACTCTTGAACAGAGCACATAGTGTCTGTTCTCTCTGGAAACCTCGTTTCCAAATCTGGCATCTTGTCCCTCATATTGCCAGTGAAAAATGCTTTCTTTTATAATCTGAAGTTTCCCTTAGCATATGGTACCTTTTTTTTTTTGCTGTAGAGATTCTCACTAGACAACTGTTCATAAAATCAGACTTGGGATGCCAATGTTGTGAAGGAAAGTCAGCTTGCATCTTAAATAAGCTGCCATGTGAATAGAAGATCATCATCTTGTCCCATCCTTTATACTTAAGCCTGCTATAAAACTAAAGCATAGGAGAGGATAGGCCCCGTGTTCAACATGAAGTGTTTGCCCTGACACAGAATTTCCAATACTAGGCAGACCACAGAAAACAGGTGCAGATAGGTTCCTAAATTGTTGAATTGGCAGACACTGTCTTACAATATCAGATCTTAAAATGTTAGAAAAATTATTATATAGGTGATATGGAAAGGAGGCTTAAATTGAGACTGAGCTGGGTGTATAAACAATAGTTAACTGCTTGTTTATATGGCATGTAGAATAATAAGACCCTGAATTTGACTGTGGTACTGGTTGTTTCAAGCAAAGAAATGCATATTTTCAGTTGTAAAATGCCCTTGGAGATGTAAGGGTATGGAAACATTCCTACTGAATACAGATATATATGCACACATGGTTTGGGTTGCTTTAATATGATACTGCAAATATTCGACTTCACTTCAGCTGTTTTGAGCAAGACTTTTCTGATAGCACCAATCAAGCACAAAAGATCAACACAGGAAGTTCATATCAAAGAGGGAAACTGTATATTCATTTCTAAAAATCTGTTTATTTCCTCAAATGAATGTATGCCAGCTCTAATCACTTTTACTTAATTACTTCACACATCTTAGAACAAAGAAGGTTCTAAAAAACAGGTGAGAATTGAAAGCATGTAGCAATAACTCTATTGTAGCAGGTTTTCATTAATTTTCAGTGTTTATTCAAATGTGTTCTTTGTTGTGTTTCTTTTTCTTTTTCCTTCCTGCATTTTAAAGTAATTGAATTCTTGCTACTGAGTGCTGCTTCTGCTTTGTCTTGAAGCACATTGGTGCTCTCTGTCATGGGTAAGCACCTCTGAGGTGTTCAGTGCAGCTGAATAGACAGTATGATGCTCTGAATACATCTTTACTGATTTTTTTTATGAAGCTCAGTGGTAGCATAACAGGGCTTTGGCTCATGGATTTCCCAAATTACTGGGTTTACTGGCTCTCAGAATTTATTTTTTATTTTTTTAATAAAACAAATAAAAGAACGAAGTTGGCCTAGAAGCAGAAAAAATGTTGTAACCAGGGTGATTTTGCACAGAGTGTGTGTGGGCAGTTCCTTTTGATGCTGTGACCATACATGTCATGTGCTAAAGAGATCAGCACCTTCATTTTGGAAGGCTCTGAGAGTGGCAGCTAAACTGTGTCAAATCTGCAATTTCCCTCACCTAGTCATGGACACAAAAGAATCATTGGGGAACTGTGGGAGTAAATCCTCTCCAGCATCTGCAAGGATAAATTATTTTGAAAACCCTTCACCTTTCAGAGGAAGATGAATCCTGCATAGCCTGTATCTCTCAGTTCAGGAACCTGCGTGTCAGGACTTGCAGTCTTTGCAGGCTGTAGCTCTGAATTAAAGATGCAGCGAGCTGACATCTGCTCTGTTCAATATGAAGTCAGCTTCTGACAGGTTGTTAATGCCATCCACAATTTGTTGTCCCCAATCTAAAGTGAAGAGTTGCCGGAGCGGGAAGTAATCCTGGTGGGCTCTGTGGGAAGTGTTTGTTATTTTGACCACTGCTGGTCACACTTAATAAGATCCTGTTCTTGGTACCTGTAGGAAAAAAAAAACCCACAGATTTTTGCAAGATCAGGAGATAATTATAGAAGTTTTCAAGTTTCCTTAAAGCACAAACAGAGCTCATTTCTGCTAATTGGACTGTAAAAGCAAAAGGTCTTCATTGTTAATGATATTCCAAAGAAGCTTTCACTGTGTCAAGCTTGTCTGCTACTTTCCTATTTATCAGTCAAGACCACAGGGGGTCTTTCCCTGTGTGCCGATAGCATTGTGAACGTTTGCTTTTCTGCCTTTCCATCCATCAGTAGAAAGCTTGGGGACAAAGCTAACAACCACAGGACAAAATCACAAGTACATACCAACTGCTTTGTGCTGCTCCTACAACTGAAAGCAGCTACAAACCCTGTTTTGCCATCTGGTTTGAGGAAGTGTGGGATTGCCTCGCCTGCTGAGCAGAGCAATACAGGGAACAGGGTAAATATATATCAGAAATCCTCTTCCTTATGGCTGTTATTCTAGTGGTGAATGTCACCTACCTTTGCTGCAACCATCATTTCTTTCCCTGTGGTGTAGGGGGCGGGACCCCTTTTGGAGCCTACCACTGACATTGCTGTTTCTCCTGCAATGAGTCTGTTGCTGGTTTGACAGCTCTGAGGGTACAAACTTCCTCCCTTCACACTTCCATGACCTGAGTTCAGACTCCAGAAGCAAAGCACATTAAGAATCTTCTGAAGGCATTTGTACTGATTTTTCAGATGTAGACAGCTGTCCATCATGAAGGGCAGTCATCTGCCAGACACTGATTTCTGTTGATCTGGATTGGCTTTGGAGCAGCAAAATGGAAGTACAAAGGACGCAAAGTTCAAAGCTAAAAATTGGGAATTAAAAACCACAGGGGTTAACTGCCTTGCCTCCTGTCACAGAGAAAGCCTGTCCTGCAGTAGGAGCCCCAATCTGATGTGTAATATAGATATCTTAGTGCTTTCCTTCTTTCTTTTTAAATTCATTCTGCCCTGTACTGCGCTGCCAAATCTGGTGTTTTGTTTTTGTTTTGTTTTGGTTTTTTTATTATTATTATTTTTGCTGGCAGCTAAATATGTTGCCTCCACAGCACTTGGAATTGAACCTGGTCTTTTCAATGGGAATGTAAAAGCAATAACAATGCCTCTCTCCGCTGCTGCAGCTCGGGATGAGGAAGCCTTGCGCATTTCCTTCGTGCTAAGCGTGCCCTATAACATAGTTACAGCACCAGGGGACACCTTCTATCCCATTTACACTGGATCATCCAACACACTCCTGACCTTTCCGTGTAAGAGGGCAGAACATTATCCGAGGGATGGCGTAGTTCCTGCTTTATGTTTCCAGGCTCTGGCAGCAGCCGCCTCACAGCCCGTCCACTCCTGACTGTAAGGAAACGGCTCTGCCGCTGCTGGAGCTGGAACATGGTGTGCTCTGCTATTTGTAGTTTCCTGCTGCCGACACTGGATACGCAGTTACTATTCCTCTTGCTTCCTCCATGAACATTAAAATGGGTCCAAAAATAATTGAAGGCAGTATGTTCTGATGGAGTATTTTTGCATTTGCAGAAATTTCCTCTTTCTTTTGCTTGCCAATTTTGATAGGGAGCATTTCAAGACCGTTTCAGCATCTCCAACTTGGCACCGCTGGGAGGCACAGGAATGCTCTCCTGATCAGTATGGCACAAGAATCTGTTTTGGCATCTGAACACAAACCTAAACCTCATTTTAAGGATGATTATAGCATATTTTAAGCACAAAGTTCTGTTTTATCTAATGAAGACTAGAAGACCCAAATGCTCTAAAGGGCAACGAAGCCCACACTTCTAGAAAAAAAGAGAGAGGCCGGCACATACAGAAAAAGAGAAGAAAGCTGCTTTTTAAAATTTATTGCTTTGATCTTCAAGAAGGTTAGGTGATAAAAGACTAGCTGTCCGGAAATAATGTAATTAAACTGTTCATGAGGTTCACAGACTTACTGTGCAGCATCTTTCAGATGTTGCCATGTGATTATTTCTAAATTAATGTCTTCCTGGCCTGGCTGAAATGCTTTCAATGGCCCACACTTGGCAGAGCTTGGGATCTTAAAATTATGCTTCATATCTATTTATAGGGAACAGATAAAGGTGGGTGTGCAGCTGAGAGGTGGCCTCCCCAGGAGCTGGTGAGGGTTTTTTAAGAGGAAAAACCAGGAGCATGATCTGTGGATCACTTCCAGAAGTATCAGTGTCATTTTAAACCACATCATTCTGACTTTGCTTGTTACATATCATGCACATATTATAATGGAGACTAATTCAGAAATATTGTCTTCAATCTTCACGTCTTGCAAGGGCCCTCTGTATTACTTGGCATCAAAGTCCTGGATGCCTTGTGTCCTACACAGGTGCTGAAGAGGTGTCATAAAGGAAACAGTCTTGAGTTGAGGAATTTTGCTCAACTTATTGCTAATGAACACAAATATCTGCTCTTAATTTGGGTGTTAAAAGGAAAAACCAGGACACGATGCCATAAACACCTACTCTTCCCCAAATTCAATTTCCCTCAATTTTGTCTTGGTTTATACCCAGTCCATCAAAACTTTTTTTGGTGGGATGATGGGGCAGGGATAATATTTGCATAAATTTCTTTCTGCTGCTGTTACAGCTATTCTCTGATTCTTACATCTTTTCATCTGCTGTTCCTTACAGTCCCTGCCCTGGCATGAGCCACTCACTGTCCCCTGGGTGAGACCCCACAGAATGTCTCCAGCCCTCAGCAGCCATCATTTTATTTCCCTAGCACCTTGTATCCAGGTGTTCTCTGGCTGATGAGTGTTTTGGCGCCATGGTCAGGCTCTGGCATGTGGTGGTTCTCTCCCCTGGGAGGAGAGACCACCTCGTGAAATCCAGGGGGATGCTGAGAGGGCAGTGAGACCCAGTGCCACCTGTGGAGCCACCTGTGCCCCCGCACCAGATGAGGACACTGCTGTCCCAGCTCCGCAGCTTTGCCAGCATTGAGGAAAACATTGGGCTGGGCCCAGAGAGTGGTGGTGAACGGTGCTGCGTCCAGTTGGTGACTGGTCACTAGTGGTGTCCCAAAAAGATCAGTGTTGGGTCCAGTTCTGTTTAATATCTTTATTGATGATTTAGATGAGGGGATTGAGTCCACCATCAGCAAATTTGCGGATGACACCAAGCTGGAGGGGAGTGTCGATCACCTGGAAGGCAGGAGGGCTCTGCAGTGGGACCTGGACAAACTGGAAAGTTGGGCTGATTCCAACGGGATGAGGTTCAACAAGGCCAAGTGCCAGGTCCTGCACTTTGGCCACAACAACCCCATGCAGTGCTACAGGCTGGGGACAGAGTGGCTGGAGAGCAGCCAGGCAGAAAGGGACCTGGGAGTGTGGATTGACAGGAAGCTGAACATGAACCAGCTCAGGTAACCAATAAGACCAATGGCATCCTGGCCTGTATCAGTAACAGTGTGGCCAACAGGTCCAAGGAAGTGATTCTTCCCCTGTACTCAGTGCTGTGTCCACACCTCGAGTGCTGTGTCCAGTTCTGGGCCCCTCAGTTCAGGAAGGATATTGAGGTGCTGGAGCAGGTCCAGAGAAGAGCAATGAGGCTGGTGAAGGGACTGAAGCATAAGTCCTATGAGGAGTGGCTGAGGGAGCTGGTTTTGTTTAGCCTGGAGAAGAGGAGGCTCAGGGGAGACCTCATCACTCTCTACAACTACCTGAAAGGAGGTTGTAGCCAGGTAGGGGTTGGTCTCTTCTCCCAGGCAACTATCAGTAAGACAAGAGGGCATGGTCTTAAGCTCTGCCAGGGGAGGTTTAGGTTAGATATTAGGAAGAAATTCTTTACAGAGAGGGTAATCAGGCATTGGAATGGGCTGCCCAGGGAAGTGGTGGATTCTCCATCCCTGGAGGTTTTTAAGATGAGACTGGATATGGCACTTAGTGCCATGGCCTAGTAACCACAATGGTAATGGATCAAGGGTTGGACATGATGATTTCAGAGGTCTTTTCCAACCTGGCTAATTCTACGATTCTATGATTGAACCGGTTGATTCATGGGATGGGGAAGCAGCCGATGCACAGAGGTAGGAGGGCCGGGCCCCCCAAAATCCAGCAGAAAGCTGATATCCTCTGCTTTCCATCTGTGCAGAGATCTCAGCTCCAGCCACAAAGTGCCATGACATGTCAGGATTTTAAACCTATGATTACACCACAGCTGTATCTTTGGGTCTCAGACATGGCTAGGTTTGCTAGTGGAAATGCCATGATTCTGGTACAAAACAGTAAACACCCATCTGGCAGTTTTTGTTTTTCATGGCAGCTATTTGGAATGACAGGAATGTCACACATTCAGCCAGGAATAGAACCAGGGTCTATAATAAAGTCACCAAACTTCTATGGTGTTTTACAACCAAATGAAAATTTCTTCTGAAAACTGAGAGGAAGATCCCTCATCTGGGAACCCACTGTGATGTTTTCATAATTTACACTGTGGTTTGCATTCACAAGACTGTTGTCTGTTTGTGTCTTTTAGTATTACAATTCGTGTTCAGCCAATGAATTAATTTGCACTTAGACAGTAAGAAGTTCTCTGTAGATGATCTGTGCCCAGGACAGGCCATTTCCATTTTAAGGAACAGAAAATCCTTTCCAGGAATGCCTGAGTGCTTGATGTCACTAGGTGTGGTGGAATGGTGCAATATTCCAAAAAGCAAGCAAACAACACAGACATATAAAATACGCCCAGATATCATTAGTCATATTTATCTGTTTGGAAGCTGTAATTTTCTCCCATCTTCAACAATAAAATTCTTGCTTCTTTGTTCAACATTATAGGAATCACATGCTTTGTGCATGGCTGTGGCTTGATATCTGTCAGGAAAAAAATACACAGATCTCTTACTCTGGCATTTAGTAGGAACATTCAGTGTGAATATGTTGGAAATGGTGCTCTGATATAAATACAAAGCTATTTGTCACGTCACACATCTAGCTAATTTTCTAGTGGGTTGACAGTTGGGCCCATTGTCTGGAATAATTTAATGTGCTGAAGCTTAAACTTACTGTACTCTGTGAATCATATACACAGATATTTATAATGGAAAAACTGTGTTCATGCAGCATTGAGGTTACACAAATACAGCTGTGGGTCTGAATCTTCAGCTGGTGTAAATTGGCCCTGTTGGAACAGCATCAATTTATCCTGGCTGTGGACCGCTCTGAACACATGTGAAAGGGAAAGATCTGGCAGAAGTATTGGCTTGTCCATCACCATCTGTAAACAAGAGACAAACACAAAAACAAACACAACATTGTATTTAGGCCCTGGCTTAGCAAAGCATTTAGATGTATGCCGAGTTCTATTTTAAAGCTACAAGTAATTTGATTTCATTAAGCCTGTATTTATAGAGTGGCGACAGGAATTACAGCAGATTGGGGCTTTTTTTTCTGTTGAAGCAGTTTTCATCAAATTTGTTGATTCATGAAAAAAATTAAATGTGCTATCAAAGTTTTCTTTAAGTACAAAATTTATTCTGGGGCCATTACACTGCTGCCTGGTGACCCTTCACATACCCAGCCCAGTGTCAGGGCACTGATGGACATTGATGGCCCTGACCAACCTCACCTCCAGCTTTTCCACAGCCCTGCCCTGCCAGGCCATGAGCCCTGCTGAGCCAGACACTGAACAATCAGCTGCTTTTGTGGCATGACCTGGGACCTTCCTCATCCCTGTGGACCTGTGCTGTGGTCGCAGGGCTGTGTCTGAGCCTGGTTACCCTCACTGAACCTGATCCTGACCTGCTGGTTGACTTCATAGTCAGGAAGCTTGGACTTGTTTGGCCACCAGAACTTGTGTGATGATCTCTTGTTTAAACCTGGTTACTATAAGCTCTCAGGGGCTGTGGGACAGGCTCTGATTGCTGAGGGCCCCTCTTCTACCTGCTGGATCTTTGTTTCTGGTTTCTTGCCCCCTTCTGCCTTCTTGCCCAGCTAGTCTGGACAGCCAGAATCAGCCCTCTGTTCCACTGAATTTAGCTCAGGGCTTAAGTGTAGGGATTTTTCTGTTTTCTGGGTAAATGTCCTGATTCTTCAGACTTGGCATTTCTCATGTGCTCTTTCATGGAGATGTTGCATTCCTGTTGGCCTTTTCCAGGCCTTTCCCAGATGTACAGGTGACCTAGACGCTAGTTCCAATTAAACTGCAGTTCTGATTCTAGTCTGGATGCAATAGGAGACTTTCTTGATTGTCTTTTATAAAGATAGCTCATATGCAAATCTTTCCTGGATCAGGCCCTTGCATGTCAATGAAGACGGTGTATGTGCCACAAATCTGTTGCACAGTATTATTTTTTGTTCAAGTACTGGCTAAATTCAATTGCAAAGGATGTAAGAAATATGTCTTCATTTTTGTTTAATTGAATTGCTGTGAATACTTGAACTCCCTTAATGAGATAGGAATAGACCTTGTAGCTGGAAACTTTGTAAACCTCAAGAGAGGAACTCTGGCAGTTACTGTTCTACGTGTGTTATTATTTTGTTTATATTGTGGAAACATATGAAAACGAACTTACTTAGCTGTAGATGTTCTCAGAGTGGAACTTTCCACTTTCTGTTGTAGATTACTTAGTTTAACACTGGCCAGACAGTTTTGAAAATCCAAAATGCACATGGACTCTTATATGGACCTCTCTTTAATAAGCAATGTATGCTTATCTCCAACCTTTCCCAACCTGTGGATCATGGATATTAAATGCCAACTTAGTAGTTGGTAAAGGTATTTGATAAAGCAGATTTATGGTTTGATGACTCCAATTTGCTATAGCACTTGCTTTGAACAATTGTATGGGGTCCACGAATTGGAAGAGACGGAAAAGCACTAATCTAATAGGGATTTAATTTTTTTAGATTACCAATATTTTTCTCTTTATTAACAGCATATGGAGGCATGGTGGGAGAATGCATTTATGCCCAGTGCATTATGTGTGAGACTACCAGGAGTTTATTTCAAGACCCTGCCTCATATTTTTCCAAAGTGCTCTAGAACTTGCTCTTATTTGGAACATCACCCAAGTTATTCTTTTCAGAGCAAATCCGGTAAACACTACTGGTCTTTGATACTATTTACTCAGGAGGCTGCCAAGAGAAAGATGGTAGGTACTGGTGATCCAGTACTTGTTGCTCTTTCATTTTTGTATCTTCTTTTCTAAAGCTGATGCCAGAAGCAAAGGTTATCGTACATGATTTCAACTGGACTATTTCCAGCAAAAAGAAATCAACATTCCACAAAGTGCTACTAGGACCTTAGTTTAGATTGAAAGATATCCAAACTAGAACAAATGCAGAGAGAGGCTGTGTGTCTTAAGATGAGTTAAAAGCACTGGGCTCTAGTAAAACAAATAGCAGGAGACAATGAACCTGCCCCAGTCCACACTGGAAAAGGTTAAACACCTGGGAGAAGAACTTTTTTAACTTGAAGGAAAATGTTAGCCTAAGAGTAAATGTGTATAAACTGGACATGAGTCTTATTTAGGTCAGAGAGTGTATGATGAGTTCAGTAATGAGCAGAAAGTTTCTGGAGCTGCTTCTCACAGGAGGAGCCGAGCTGAAGCACTTCACTAGTTTTCAGGTGGAGCTTCATCCCTTTATGAAAGGAAATTTTATACTGTAGTTAGCTGCCAAAAGCAGCGATTGGACTTGATCTGTATGTCCCTTTGGGACCCTTTTCTTTATATGTATCCCATATTGTTCTTCGAGACGGTGTGGTTATAATGGTTATCATTCTGCCCTTAATTAACCGTATGAGTTTGATATTCATGGTTCAGAACTTACAGAGAAGATGATTTGCTACAAGCTGGTTCATAATTAATTCCAGCCCTCGTACAGTGTTCGATAGATTTGGGATTTATTATTTTCAGCATGTATAAACAATTTCATTAATGAATATATTCAGTTCACTGGCTGCCAAAGCCATGAAGGCTCTAATCCTCCCATCAATAACACTTGGCATAGGGTGTGCTGCCAGCTCTGTGCTGGGCACATCATCCCGTGGTGCTCTGCACCACTGTTCCAGAATCCAGTGCTAATGCTTCTCAGCAAGCTCTGACAAAAGCCAGAGAGCAGAGGTTTTTATCTGAATGATGTTATAAATCTCATTTTATCTGAGGTAGGGCTGGACTGTGCGCAGGCTGCATACATGCTGTTCCATATCCGTGTTTCTTCTCTGTTCTCAAACAGCTGTTCTCACCCTGTACTCGCTAGCCTGCCAGATGTTACAAATCCAGGGAAAGCATGGAGTCACATTCTCCCTCAGCAGGACTTATTCATGACCAGCTTGAGACCTGCTGTTTGGTCTAACGCTTAACCTGGATTTTCTAGTAACTTATCAACTAGGATGACAAAACATGAGGTTAAGAACTCATTGTTGCCAGCAGGACTGATGCTGGAGATATGATCTGATACTCTGATCTCAAGTGAAGTGACCTCAAGACCACATGTATAATAATTACATGTGTGATCACTAATGACAGTCAGGCTTCTCAAAGCACTGGGCAGAGACCCTTTGGATCATTCTTAGTTCTTCTGACTCTCTCATAAAAGTCTAATTTCCTTAATTAAATGTAGCGCTTAACATTCTTCAGCATATGCATTCAATTTCCTTTATGTATTGTTCGAAACGGGACTACAAGAGATAATCACATTGAAAGTTGATCTTCTGTTTTAAGTGTGCTTAACTCCTCTCCCCAGCATCTCGGTCACTGGAAAACTCCAAATGACTTAACTGGTCTCCAGGTTATCTGCAGCAGTGTGGAGAAGTGCTAGGCTGGGAGACATTGAGGACATTTGGTTCATGTGTTTTTAGTGATATAATGTCCAATCTTAGTTATTTTGTGCTGCTGTTTGGTGAGAATTCATGAATGCAGGAATGATTAGGAGGCTTACAAGAAGAATTAAGTCTTTGGCAGTCATCATAACTCCAGCTAAGAAGTAAGTCATAGGAATAATGAAAGATCCAATAATTTTGTGATAATCACTTGGCTAGGTTTGCTAAGACAGTCTTTTTCATGGATGGTATGAGATCAATTGATACAGTGCTGTGTAGCAATGTTAGAATGACAAAGGAAATCTCAGTTTGCTGAGACACTATATCTGGTTTAAGCTGATCTCACAGAGCACATTTGCCAAATTTTGATATTTACTGTATAAAAAACTCACTCCTTTGACATGGAAACTAACTTGTCAAAGGATCTTGAATGTTTTTTCAGGAGCCCAGATTAGCCCCTTGAAACTGGAGCAGTCCTCGCAGGGTTGAGTGAAACAGCAATTGTTGGGTCATTGCCATGTTCACATCCGTAATGGTGTGTTTTAATTAAACAAACTAGGCAACACACTCACTTCAGGAACATAGGAAGCATCAGAGTTTCTCATGTGGAAAACAAGTTTAACCTGAAAGCTTTCAAGAAATATTGCTAGTAATGTGGGCCAGGCCAGACAATGTTGACAGACCTTCATATTGAAACCTCCTGGCCACACACTGCAAACCTGCTGCAAACTTTCACAGCAGCATCACAAGTCATCTGACATCTGGTATTTTCAGCACCTCAACTTTGAGTCATATTATTATGAGAAATTTTTTTTAAGTCCATTTTAGACTTTGTGGTCAACGAAAAGAGTTTGAAAACACAATCCATTAGATCTCAAAAGCAAATAAGACCCCATTTTTAGGTATTTATTTATTTAAATACCACAATTGTTAAGGAAATCTCATGACCTGTGGGACTGTGTAATACTTACTGTTTCCATGGATCTTTGATTAGGAGGGTGAAAATACAAAGTATTCCATGATGCCAGACTCCCAGTACTCTCTTCTGGGTACTTGGGAAAATGTCTGCAGTTAAGTAAGCATTAAGCAGAAATGCTTGAGAAGTCTCTGAAGGAACCAGCCCTGGAAACAAAAATAGTGTAGATACAAATCCAAGCAGTACTGAGCTCAGGCTGTGCTGTTTTGAGGATCAAGTTGGCACTTCTACACAGCATGGGACTGTGCTGTGCCAAGGTACCAGTTCATCTGGAACTTCTTTGGGTACCTCAGACACACTATTGCATTGCTTAAGGCTGGCACGTCTGCAATCTTGAAAAGCCCTGGCTGCTGTGTACAGCAAGACTGTTTGTAAATACTGCTTGTTATTCATTAAGACTCAGGAGCAATGCGTGTTTTTACAGAGCAAAGTCATCATTAACCCTACTTTTGACTGTACTGAATCTGCATCTCTTTTACTCTGCACTTGTTCCGAGACATCTTGCTTGATTTTCTCCCAGCTCCAAAACACATGAAATGCAAACTTCTTCATTCTCTGGGCATTTGTGTGAGATGTGAGAGAGTCAGGGCAAGACTCCAGATCATATTGATAGGGGATAATTTGCTACAGGCATAGGCCAGCTGAAAACAAAATAATTTTTTATGAATAATGTCATAGAAAGATGCAAAGTCTAAACTGAAATTGAGTCTCTTTCAAAATCTGTTATTGGCCATGGATAGAAGTTTAAAAACCATATTGTTTTGAGGGTGGTACAGATTTCGTCATCAAAGTCTGTTGCTCAGTGTTGCTCAAAACTCTTGAAGGACATCCTTTAAACTGTTGTTGTGTATTTTGGTTGGTTAAAAAAAAAAGACAAAAAAAGATTAATCATCTCCTAAAGTTCCTTTCTTTTTCCTCATAGTTTACTATTTTATATTAAAAGGCAGAAGCATGGTTTAACTTAAGCTGGATTCTCATCCAACAATATGTGTGTAGATTAGATGGAGGAAATGCTCCCTATCCACAGAACAATAGATTACTTGTTTAAATTATGTGTCTTAAAAAGATCCTGATTCGGCTTTACTGAGCATAAAATATTAAATTTACTGTTTATTTTTAGTGGATTGCTGCCAGTTTTCTTCTCCCTGAATGTCTTTAGATTGTTTAAAACATTAAAAAATGTTCACATCAAACATATATCTACTTACAAGAAATCTCTGTTGGTCTCTCAGCAGAGACGTAAAATCTTGTTGTTGGGACATGAACTTTACTGTTATGGAATTTTCCTTTCTTTATTAGCTTTATGGCTTTTCTCTTCTTTTTTTTTTTCCTCTAAGACCGCAAGTGTGGCAAATTATTTTGTGCTAATGTTACTTATTAAATCTTCATAAAGTGAGAAAAAGGAATCCAATGAGAAAGCTTTAGATGTCTCTTCAGGTGTACTAGGTTGTTTTGTTCTGTTTAATTGGCAGTAATGTTTGAAACCCTTGACCTCATCCTTGGAAAAATGTTGTTAGTTGTATTTCCTGAAAAAATGGTGATAGGCCTGATCAGCTCCATGGGTACAAATGAGAAATTAATTGTGTCATTGATATCACTTTGGACTTGCATCTTTGTAACCTGAACCAAAATTGGCCTTTAGGACTATTCATCAACACAAACTGGTGCAGACTCTGTAGCTGCAATAGTATTTTCATAAAAAGTAAAAAGTCAGGTATATGTGACAGATTCTTGGGACCAGGTTAGTGTAGCATGTCTGGTGACACTTGCAATGTTTATTTGCCTTCTATTGGAAGGGATATTCAATATTATCTTTGCAAATCCCCTGCACAAAGCAGTGCACTCCGGTGCTGAATGGAGTACTCAGAATGAAATGTTGCTTTTACTGCAGGAGTCATAGGTTCCCCATACAGGGCCTTTTCTCTCCTCTCGGGAGCACCATCTCTACAGGGAACCGGGCACCGACCCTGAGAAACTACAGCAACATACTGTGCCTGAGCAGTGGGCTTCGAGTGTTCTTCAGCTGTCACAGGGCTAAAGAACAAACCAGCTCTTTACTGGAAGACATGCAACTGTTACAGCAAGGATCTGGACTCATTCTGTGACTGTAAGGTGGTTACTTAGAAGCTGCATCACTGCCTTTTGACCCTAAACCACTTTCTCTAACACCAAGGACTGTACTCACCTGAGCTCTGCTGCCTCTATAATTAGCTTTTCTTTTCTTGTAAGGGATTAATGACTTAGGGTTTAGTTTGTTTATTTTTTTATTATGAAAGAGTCCTTATTAATGGACAGTCCTCTACCTTGCTGGAATAGAGATGAGGGAAGGTGCTTTGAAGGGATTTTGCAACAAAAATATTTGCAGAAAAGAAGAAATCTGAGATTGTATTTGCCTGCAGAACTGTAGTCAGGAGTAAAGAATGAAAGGCTCTCTCTCTGAATGCATTTAGTCTCTAATACAACACAAAACACCAAAACATAAATTCACTATCTCCTACCTGACTTTTGACAGCTTATAATGAATGAATGTGCTGCAGATTGAAATGTCACATTAATGTGCTTCAAAATAAGGAGTGAGTTCTGTCAGCTTTATTCAATATATTTCTGTCTGTGTCTGAAGTGCAGAACAATCCATTTTACTTGGAAATACATTTGGAAGTGGAAGAAGCTGAAATGTGTGTTCTTTGTAGATATTAATATAATAGATTTTTTTCTTTTTCTCTCTTCATTCCCAAAAATAATAAGTGGAAGATAGACTAGGTTATGGCTTAGGAATTGCAAAGACCTGGGAAATATAAGTGTAGGAAGTCAACTGGCTATTTGAATGTAACACGTGGAAACTTTATGTACAGATTAAAAAAGAAATGGGGTTGAGAAAATTGCATCCATAATGTTTATGGAATTTTTGGTCCATTTGTGGATTAAAGGTACTTTATGAACTGCTAGAACTTTGGTCAGTGAAGCAATCCCTGACTGTAGTTTACTTATAGGAAAAGACTATGGGATCAGCTTTCTGAGGAACATGCTTTATGAATGCTTTTCTGGGTCTATCATTCTGTTAATAATGAAATATGATGATAACTTCAATGCTTCCATTGCTCGACAACAGTTTATTTTAATGAGGAGCATGGATGAGGTGATTTTGTCTGTGTTGCATATACATCTATGAGCATATACATCTATGCATATACATATATTATGAGACATAAGAGGATTTTTATATTTTGCATTGTCTCTCATTGTTTCCATCCTTGTCTAACTTTTTTTTCCCTTTATCTTATGTAACTTGTAGATGTTCGACTGGATCAGCCACAACAAAGAGTTGTTCCTGCAGAGTCACACGGAGATCGGTGTGAGCTACCAACATGCCCTTGACCTGCAGACCCAACACAACCACTTTGCCATGAATTCCATGGTGAGTTGAGAGCATGATGTGAACAACACTTGAGTGAGTAAAGGGCCCGCACAGGGGGCCACCTCCAGTTCAGAGAGCACTGTGGAACTGTGAAAGGTGAAGGCAGGAAGGTCAGGCTGGGCTGTGGTGGCAGCCCTCATTCTGCAAACAGAGTGTTGCTCTGTCCACCCAGATGCTGATACATGATTATTTCCTTGACGTAAGTTCAGCACAGTTCTGTGGAGTTAGTTTACATTTTGGGGAGAAAATACAATATTTTTTAAGCTTTGACATTTCTTTGATGGGGAATTATTGAGAGCTATAGGTGGCACCTTAATAATTTATGTTTCTACACTCCTACCCTGCTAAGGTACTTTTTAGAACCTTGAAAAAGAGACAATAATCAAGCTGTCAATTGTGGCCACAGTAGGATTTTGCCTTTTTCAATTATTAATCAGGCAGAATTTTTGAAGGCAACTAAATTTACCTTTTTTCTTTAAAAAAAAAAGATCATCACTATACGTTTATAAGTGCTTTACTCATTTACTTATTCCTTCCAGGCATAAGGTGTTTCTTCTGGAAACTGCTCTGCTTTCAGCACAGAAATGAGGACAGAGTGTATTGATGTTTTGATTGTTGCAGCGGGTTAGAAAGATGCACGTATACCCCCTGCTGCAATTGCACAGTGCAGAGATAAACCCTCTCTGAATGCTCTCTGCCAAGTACACCAAAGCTTGCCCTCAGTAAACCAGATCCTACAGGTGAACCTGCTCATGCTCTGCGTGGTGAGGCTACAGTTGCAAGGAGCTGAGACCTCAAAGGTGGTGGTGATGTTAAAGTTGAAGGTGTAAGTCACTGGAGAGCCACACCTGCTGTGCTGCTCAAGGACAAGGTACTGGAGAGCAGTTGTCTGAAATGTGAAAAAGAGGTCCTGGCTGCCTGAGGTTGTTAAAACCACACACAGCTTTCATAATCCTACAGGCATTAAGCCTGGTATTCCAATTCTGCCCTATTTAATGGGACTGAAACATACGGAAGAATCCCAAAATGTAACAAACATGCCAAACGCTATGTATATTCTTAGATAATCCTATGTTCTTAGATATTCCTATAGGAATATAAATCAAAAAGAGCAGTACAGCTGTATGTCATTTTTTATATGCTATTTTTTGTTTAGCTTTAGTTGAATATTAGACCTGGAATCCCCTCTGATGATGGGGTGATGTCTTCTGTTTGGTTTTTGGATCAACATCAATTCATACAGAAAACAGGAACAGTTTATTCAACTTAAATTTCCATTTTAAAATTTCTTATGATACACTTTCTCAGTAGGAACTTTTTTAAAAAATTGTTCAACAGATTTCAGTTGTCAAAGAGAGATTAGATAATGAGTTGTGGTATTGTTACTGCAGTGTGGCAAAGTCAGGTTAAAAAAGACTACAGAAATATTTCAGGATACAGAAGCAACTCAGACTTGTATTTTTCTTTTTTTTTTTTCCTTCTTTTTTCCCCCCCAATCTAAATGAGGCCTCCATGGTATTTTTTGGCAATATCAGAGCTTTACTCAGTGATTGAAATTCCTCACAATCAAACAGGTTTTTAAAGACTTTCCCTATCGCTGAAAGGCCTGTATTTGGGCTGTGCTTCTGCACAACATTTCCATAGGGTATTTCAATGCCGAGATTACACAGGCTGGCACTTGAGGTGAGTTTTACAGCCTGAAGAGTGTAATTAAACAGGGCTGTGGAATTAACCAGGGCTGTTGTCCTGCAGAAGGCTGGGCATCCTATTTTTGAAATAGCTGATGTGGGGATGTATCAAACTGAAAGGATATTTGGAAAAATAGTGGGGAAAGTGCAATAACCGTAAGCTGCAGCTACTTGAACTAAACTGAAGCTGCTGCTCATATGTCAGCAGTGATGTACTTTTTTTTAGATGGAGAAGATTCTTTGCTAGAAATATGTGGAGTGAGTCCCGTGTCTCCGCAAGTCAGCATTGTGAACATGAGGGTATTGGCATGCAGGAGACATCACTTTGCTGCATTGGAGTGTTGAGCTGCATACTAGTCACTCCACAGGTGGTAAAGCATGCAGGAAGAATGAGAGGAGTCTGAAACTAAAGCAACCCTTTCCTGTCTTATTTTTATGGCAACATCTTAGTTCACCTGTTCATGCTGCTGTTTGATTTCTGTTGGGAAATTACTAACACATATTATTTGGTGATATTTATATTTCAGTGAGAGTAGTAGGTTTAGGCCACTGTTACACTTAGGTGCTGTACACTTGCAGAGGAAGAAATGGTCTTTGCCTTGCTGTCGGTTCCCAAAGGCTCTGCTCCTACAATACTGATATACATAAAATACTTTTGCATATCAAGAATATTCTTGCATTAAGTTACTCACTGATAAATATGTGTGAAGTTAAGGATTAGGATTAGGTTACATAATGCAAAAGGTGTTAGAGAGGAAAGTGTAGTTCTGGTGAATTTACTATTGGTTATGTACTTATTGGTGTTTATAGTCCAGTATTTCTCAATCCCTTCATGTAACACTTGGCTGCAAAAACAAAATGACAGGAATCCTTTCCAGTTTCTTTACCAGAGCAAGGGGATAATAATACCCTTAGATTTGTTTGTGACCCACATATGTCTGAAAACTTAAGATTCTAGTGAGTTTTAATAAGATAAACTAAACATTTAGTTCATATCAGATTTACATCTGATGAGTCTTTCAGCTCTCTCATGCTAATTACAAAATTCAGATATTTATCTTTTTTAAAACTTTTTTTTTGGTTTTGGGGCTTGAAACTGTTTATGGGTCGTGGGGCTTTTTTGTCAATACATTAAAGTCAGTATTGAGAGAGGAGGAGGACAAAGTAGCTAAGGATGGCTGTATGTTTTGCAGGGAAAAACCCTACAAACTTCAGTGGAAGTTGGATCTAATCTTGGATTTCTAAGGTGTTTTGTTTTGATCGTGTTTGTTCTTGTTTTTTTTTCTTTCCACTGTGCCTAGTGTCCTTTAAGCCTGGCATAACTAGTAATAGTTAAAATATTGTCTTCAGTTCCTCTAGAAAATGCACACTCCAAATGTTTATTGGGTCATGCCTTTTGTCGCATGATCTTCCCATACATCTCTATAGGCATGCTGTGACCAAAGCTCCTGCTTGGAAAAACAATTTGTTGCTCTGTTTGTTACAATAATAATTCTTCCTTTTAAATGATCAATGTGGGATGTGGGGAAATCATATATTTGAGGTAATAAACTGTAGTGTGTTATTTTTCTTTCAAATAAGGACCATAGATTATTTTTTTTCCCTGTGATTCAAGGCAATGCTTGTTTTCACTTCAGTTTCAAAATAAATTATGTTAGTCTTTATCACAGCTGTATAATGTTTATACTAAAGCAATAATACTTTTCACAAGGATGAATATTTAACTCGGACCTTTTTTGAGGAATATCAATAGTCTAATAAATCCACTAGAGAACAAAACCCTGGTGTTTCAATATGGCACAAAGCAGACTGATTGTAGCTCTGCACTTGGATACATGGGGTATGTGCCATTTTTTCTGAGTAACTGGAGTTATTCCTGTTGCTTTTGCCTGGACTTTTATACCTGGATCTATTAGCCTCCTTAAAGAATTACTTCCAACTTTGTGTGGGGAATGCATAAAAATGGCAGCATTCAGAGCTGTCATTGCTGCCTATCCTGCTGTCTGACACTACATGGACACCCATGCTGTCCTAAGTCACAATATATTTCAGACATGTTACAGTTATCATGTGAAGGCTAATAGTGTCTGTTGAAAACTCCCAACATCTGTCTTAAATGAATGGTATTTTTCTGTATGTAGGCAGAGCTAAAATGCCATCCAGTATTACTCTGCAATAGGCTACATGTAATGGGCCTTGTTATAGAAACTTAAAGGTCTTAAAGATATCTCATGAGTTTTTTTTGTCACTGAAACATTCTGCTTTGGAGTTATGTGTTAGGTTCATTTCACATATGGTTTCTAAACTCACAATAACACAGTGTAAACTGGTTATTTTTAAATTTTGTTTTAAAGAACAACTCAACAATCAAATCTCACCTTCAATTAATCTGCAAAACCCTTCTCTAGCAGCCCACCTTTGCTGCTTGCCATCACAACATCTCAACTAGTTTTCTAGGAAATGAGATGAACACAGCCAAATTCCTTGCAGATTTAATGCTTCTCACTCCTCATTTTTCTTTTGTGAGTGTAAGGTATTCTTTTCATGAGTGTATCATAAGAAAGTATTGTTCCAGCTAGAGTTGGAGGGTTTAATTAAGAGGGAAGGTCTCCCAGCATGCCCGTGAGATGATTAGGGCTGAATTACTGTAGTTCCCTGTGGGAGATCATTCCAGAATTGAAACTCTACTACTGTCAATGCTTATTGCTGAGACTGAGGGCTCTTGTCCTGCCATGTGCTCGGGACCTCAGCAGCGCTTGGCTGTACTGCGGGAACAGCTGCGTGACACACACTGCTGACCAGACTCAAGGCCTTGTAAGGCAGCAGAAATGGACTAAGAATCAGTGCACAAAGAGGGGTATGTTCACTTGCAAAGCACTGCACAAGGCCTTCCTGAACTGTAAAAGAAACTGTTATGCATCATGATGCCAATGTATGTGTGGGGAAATTTTTATTTTGTTTGCCAGTCTGGTGATTTTTAGAAGGCAAAAATCCCCCTTTTGGCTAAAGTTTCAAAGCTGAAATAAAGTCAATACCAAATTAACTCCAGCATGTGGAGTGCTCTGGAAAGTTTGCAAATACATGCAAAATAAAGTTTTTTCAATGATGAAGGATATATATTACCCAAACATTTGGTGTATCCTAGTGTCATGACTACAGAATGTCAACCGAAGTGCTTTTACTTCTATACATCAATATATTGTTTTCTAATTGTTTGACCTATTGTGGTCCTATATAGCTTTGCAGTCCTTTCTGGGGTCACCTCTATTTTGAAAAAAAGGTGAGGCCTTAGATTAAGTTTAAAGTGAGACTCTTTATGCATCTGATGAAGTGGATTTTCTGAGCTTAAAGGAAAAATAAAGTCACAGACATTAGTCGCTCAGTGTAATTTGTATCATATAAAGATAAGAAGATCTATATAATAGTGACATAGAAAAAAAAAAATTCAATTCACTCAGTTTTTAGAGGTGAACAAACCAGAGGGAAAGGAAGGTTTAACTTTGTGAGATGTCAACAGTTGAATTTTGCCAGCATAGATTTTCCATTTTACTCAGACCATTACACATGCGCAGATAAAGATGAAAAAAAGGCACTTAACAATCTTGTACTTCTTCAAGGTGGAAAAGAAATGTCTTGCATTTTGTGAATTGTGGTCAGTTAAATGTTTTTCTCTTGAAAGTAAATTATGGAGTACCTTGAAGCCATACTGCATTTTATATCAATCTGCAACAGAAACCCATATCTTCCAGTTTTTCCCAGGGATTTCGTCTTTCCCGGTAATAGTGACATTGAGCAAACGTCCTGAAATTGTAAAATGTCTGGTAGGATGTGCTATCCTGAGTTCCAGTTCTTCAGCCAAATCTTTCTCTGTCATGTTTTTCTGTGAGACCTTGAACAAACCTTGTGTGTCCAAACCCCACTTCAGTGTCTCTGCATCACTGAGATGGGATAAAAAAAATGAAGATAAAGGGTGCATGTGTCAGGGAAGTGGAGGTATCTCCACTGAACAACTTTTTGGAGCTACAAAGAGCACATCCTGGTTGATACTGGATTGGAATGCTCAGAAATTCAGACTTGTTCAGAAAGGAGCGGGAGAAACTCAGGGCTCTCTGTTTCCTGAGCCTGTTCCACTTGATGCACTAAGAGTGGAGGTGTGGGCAGGTGATTCCCAAACTGCTCCTTGCTTTCTGCTGAAAAAGCTATGGATTTAGTGAATTGGTACCCTTCCATGAAAAATTCTCATATACGAAAGAATAAAAAAATACAACAGACATAAAAAACTATAAATGTCTCTGACTTAAAAACCAGACTCTCGGAACATCTGATTTAGTTCAACTAATATTACCTTTACCTTCCTGCTAGTTAACATGTCTATACACTGTAGTGAACCAAGGAATTCACAGTTGTTTTCCCATTGCATTGCAGTGGCTGAGATAATTCTGCAAGGAAAAAAAAATCAGGATGAAAGCAACCATTTTTTACATGAAATCAAAAACTTCTCCAGCAATTTTTCTTTTCCTTCAAGCACAGCAAAGTTCCATGTCTTGTTTTAACACAATTCATCCAAGTTTTAGCAACTATAGTGTAGCAGTGCAGTCATGCTACACTGCTTTCCACCAGAAGGACTGACCTGAAATATTGCAAAATGATCTTGGTTGAGGTTTAGTCATAAAGACTTTCTGGGAAAAAGGCTTAAATATTTAGACTGAATTCCAGTTTTTAACCTAGAGGGACACAAAGAAGTGTTTGACTATGGCTGGTGGTTAAAATTTCAAATCAGAGTATCTTTCTTTAGTGTACCTTAAACTCCAGAACAATTTTGATTGGTTTCTCTAATTGTACTGGAAAAAAAGAAATTCTTTAAAATTAATCTGACAATTTTGGGCCAAGTCCAATTTTTAAGAAAAGGCTTTGTGATCAGGGGAAAAAACACAACTGAAGGCTGAGTATTGCTTTAGATCTGTGTTATTGAGATGGCAACTTTCACAGTCATGGTTTTACCAAGAAGAGCAGAGTGGCTGTATGGGGTGTGGCTCCATCCTTTTGCCCTTTATCACCTGCAGGTATGATGAGTGTACTTCATTGTTATCCCTCACACTTTGCAGACATACTTTGCCCTGCTTTACAACTTAGTTTGGAACTATGCCTGACTTGGCAGTGCTCTGTTGTGTTTCATGTTTGGATTGGCAGATACCTTTCCACATTGTGCTCCCACTCACTATGATGAGATCCTGCTCCAACATACACTTCCATCTCTGATTTATTATTTACCCATGAGTAATACTGTTAAAATCATCAGGGCTGTTGTCTGTCCTTGCGCATAAGGGTCTTACAGATTCTAGTCTCAGAAATTCCTAAAGCCCTTTTGAAATACTTCAGTGAGACAAGAAAGCAGCAGTAAGTCAACACTAGCAAAACATCTGAAATTCTGAGATGTTCCTTTCATCTGGTGAGGAAGAAAGAGAAAGGAAAAGTGATTACATCAAATGACATTCCAAAAATCTGCAAGACAGCTGTCATTTGTCTTTTGATGGTGCATCTTTGTAAGACATTGTCATGATGGCTATTTATTTTCAGTGTTACATTCCTATGCAGAATGGGGGTATTGTGATGCAATTATATTGCTGTCCACAGTTCAGTTTGAGAAAAAACTGTTCTTCCACTTCTTCAAGGATGAATAAAAACTGTAATGGAAAATTCTTATGAAAGAACAGAAAATATTACCCTTTTAGTGGGCTTTTTGAATCCTTCTAAATGCGGAGTGAAGTTAAATAATATCTCTGCTGGAGAACAGCTTAAAATAGCCTGCAGAAAAGATAACATTTTAACTGAAGCCTGTAATGTAATAGACATTTCTATGGAAACACTTATATGTCTATAGAATATCCTTATGAGCTCTTTTAAATTCTGTGAGACTTTTCCATTTGTTGACACTGCGTGTCTATAAAGGATTATCAGAGTTCTCAAAGGACAGAAAGCAAACATTTTACTTATGAATACATGGATATAGCATCCAGATATATGAAATAATGCAACAGAAATAATAAAAACATAGAAACAATGAGTAGACCCTAACAGGGGAGTAAATAGGTAAAGTATGGCAAATTAGTTTTACATAAATAAATTCAAGTAGAAGGGGAGATAATAGTGTTAGATAATGGCATAGATGAGCAAAAAGATTCCAAAGGGATGTATTTTTAGAGTGGAAGGTAGTATGCCTGCTATTCTCGCATATTTAAGCAGGTGCTTGATTGCTCTCGCTGAACTGCTTGGCTTTACTCCAGCTGATGGTGTTTGGAATGTGTAATGAAGGCAGAGGGTAGTCACAGTTCTTCCTTCTCTTTATTTATGTGTGCTTTTTAATTTTCAGAACGCCTATGTCAACATCAATCGAATCATGTCTGTTGCGTCAAGGCTCTCCGAGGCAGGCCATTATGCTTCCCAGCAAATTAAACAAATATCCAGCCAACTGGATCAAGAGTGGAAGAGTTTTGCTGCAGCTCTGGATGAGCGCAGCACCATCTTAGCCATGTCTGCTGTCTTTCACCAGAAAGCTGAACAGGTGAGTTGCTTTTGTGAGTGGCAAAACGATCCACTGCTACGTTGATAATGATGCTGCTGCAATTATTACTTGATGGCTTTTGGCTTATGTGCAGAGAGGTTTAGAGCCTTGTTCCTAGTGGCTCCGTCTCTCAAAAACAAATAATAACATTTCCACCCCAAAACCAGCCCATGTTCCCTGGTGGGTAAGAAATTATGTTTTCACTTTAATAATGAGGAGTGTGATCATGAATGAAGTGCAATAGTGCAATAACAAGCTGTTTTGTTTCTATTGCCTAATATTTCGTTGGTGCTGTGGATAAATTCAGGATTATTATGGTCAGGAAGACAGTATGTATCTGCACCCATATGTATATGTGCTATGTGCACAGGAATGTTCACACATAGGACATAGATCCATACCAGCAGACAATTTCTAGGAGCCAAAGAACATTATTGTTAATGAAACTTACAGAATTCATTCTAACACTTACTCTTGCAGTGCTCTCCATAGCCCCAGACTTTATTAGACCTCAATAAATAGAGATTTCAGAGACAGGAACATCCAAGAAAATTTTCCATGTCCCTGAACTCTGGTTTGTGTCTTTAAAACTACCAGAATGATTCCATAATTCACAGCTACAAAAGATTTAAAATACGTCAGTCAATAAACCGTCCAATTTTTTTGCACCTAAACCAGGTCCACCTAATGATGATGGTTCAGCATCGATCATATGTTGATTACATTAATTTTCCAGTGACAAAGACTGCTTTGGAGCTCTTTTCAGTGTTGTTATGTGCTTGTTTTTCCAAGTGGTTAATATCAAGGCTACCAAGTGGGTGTTCTTGGTGTTTATAAAATGACCCATACCTGAAGCATCTGAAGAAGAAATTGTAAGATAAGGCAGAAACTGTGCCTCTTAAGCCAGAATTTATGTATAGAAAAGGTTAGCTCAGAGAGTAAAGATTTTCCTTTTTGTTTGTTTCTGACTGTAGAATTATAATGGATTTTTATTTATACTGTGTTTCCTATTGACAACAGGCCATAGCATAGAGCAATTACTCACCCTACTGGGCACTTAGTCATGTAAGCACACTCTGTGCCTCTGATGGGACTGATACTCAAAGAAGATTCCCAGTACAAAAACTTTCATCTCCTTACAATAGGCACTGTAGTGTTTAGGAGTAGTCTTTGTGTTAATAATTGTCAATAATCATGTATTCATAAAGAAAATTCAAAAAAAGAACTTATATCCAGACTATAGTCACAATGAAAATGTTTAAGGTTTATTATGAATTAGTTATTTCTTCTTTGCGTGGTTTAGGATTGGATGTTTTTGGGTTTTTATTTTTATGAGTGATCCCCTATTTTTCCAAAGTGTCAGTCTTGTGAGCTACTTATGAGGTATTGTACAGCATGAAAGGCAATAAAACAGAAAACTGCACTGAACTGTCTCTGAAACTAAAGGTGACTATTTTTTGTCTTCTTGCCTTTTGAATACTCTCGAAGTGGGTATTTTCCCTCAGCCTTAACTTGAAAAAGAGCCACAGTAATGTCACTTTCAGCTTTGGGTCTTTCTTCTTTACAGTTGTATGGATGGGTCTGAAAAACCCAGTCCTGCCTTGGCATCTCCTCACAACAAACTGAAGTTTGTGCTGTCTGACAGAAGCAAGTCTCATATTACTAACAGACAATTTGCTAATTGTGATAGCAGTTGCTCCTTACTTGCAGTAAGAGAAAATTCAGTGTAAGATAAATGCTGATGTGAAACCTGTGAACTCAGATTGCTGCAAAAAAGAAATGTGGGTGTCAGTGTGTCCATGAGCCAGGAATAAAATTTCAGCCCTGCCTTAGTAACTTTGGTAAAATAAACGAATGACCTGAAGGCTAATAATTTAGTCATATGACCTCTGTATAGTATAAATAGTGAGGTGTTTGAGATTTGGTTTATAACAGTGTTATCTATCCAACATTCATTCAAAATGTGATTCTTTATTATTTCACATCACGCAGGGTTTGGTTTTTTAAACTTAATTCGAGGCTTCATTATTTTACAATAAATAAGGCTTAAATCTATGAAGCAAAGATGTAGATAAACCCATTATTTCCTCTGTTGCAGATCAAATCTGGTTTTGCTCCCTTTGTTCTGTCAGTAAGGGTAATCTTGTTGTGGATCCAACGATTTCTCCCACAGTGTACCCCTGCTTCCCTTGCACAGATCTGATGTGCAGATTGCCTTTTTCTCCACTGTGATAAGCTGCTACAGTCTCTTTGTTCATTCCTTCCTATTGATTGAAGTTCTCTGTGATACCAACAGGAAGCGAGTCTATTAGGACCATAATCTTCCATCCTTTTGCACATCCCAACCTGCAAGGAAGTTGTTGGGTTGGGACAGAGATTTTTGCAAAGCTCTACAATTTGTATAACATGCAAGCTGAGCAGGAAGAAACTTGTTTTTCGAGGTCTCTTCCTAAAGACCCCACACAGAAAACTGCACAGAATACAATTTGTCTGGCTTGGAAGGATGAAAGGCTGAGTCAATCCTGCTTGGAATTGAACCTCACATCTGTCTTCATGTGCCTCAGAATCACATTGCTTTCCTGGCTCTTATTGCAGATACATGTGGCATTTTGAATGGGACTCAGCTGAATGGATTCCTGGATGAAAGCTTTTTTATTACTATTATTTTTCTTTTTTTCCTTTTTTTTTTTGTGGGTGTGCACACACCTGTGTTTTCCTTAATTTTTTTAGCACAACCTGTACATACTAAACCATCATCAAGAAAACAGCAAAGAAAAGGAAAAAATGGAAGAAAAGAAAGAAAACAAAACAAACAATTCCAAGTTAGCCTCCAGCCAGGGATCCTTCAACACGTGTGTGATCAAAAGCCAGTAAACTAAACTCCAAACAACTCCTATGTCCAAGTCAGGGTACCATTCAGCAGATTCACTGGAGGTGTTTCCCAAATGTCCTATAATTCCACCTGGTACAAATCTCTTGATCTTTTATTTTTTCTTCTTTCCGTTTTTTTTTTTTTTCTTTTTCCCTCCCTTTCAAGTGCTAACATGGAGATATTCTAGTGCAAAAGAGAATCTGCTTCTGTATGTTTAGGTTTGTCTGAGCTATTCAAAGTTGCAATAGAACATGGCACAACGTGCCTTATCTCACTGCGATTTCGAGAGAACTGTGCTGATTTACTCCAGATGAGATTCCAGCTCCCTAACTGCCAGATGGGGGAAGCACACATACCAGGTGTCCTCCCCTGCTTGGATGTAATCTCTGAAAGTGTGCTAAATTGTTCATAAGATGTTCACTGTACAGATCCTGTCAGAATGAACAAATTCATGTTTTCAATCAGCTGAGTGGTCTCAGCCAATTAATTCTGGGTCAGAATTCTACCCTCAGAAGTGCACAAACAGAGTTACTCTTTAAGGGAACAGGTGTTAGGTGCACACACTAGACATTTATGCTGATTCTCAGAAAACTGACCCCTGGCCATTTGTTTCATATTACTTCACTCCCCAGTCAGGAAGACTACTGTTCTCATCTCTCATTTCTGCCCAGATCTAAGCACACCCTCAACTCCCCTATATGAGGAAAGGAAATGAAAAAGAGAGGAAAAGAAAATAGGGAGGAAGAAGTTGATGAAAGGGAGAAAAGGAAAATCCAGTTGATATCTACAAGATAAAGGCATAAGACCAAGATAACTTCTGCATTAGATGGGGAAATTCCAGAAACAGCAACAGGAAATATGGAATCAACCTCATACAAAAAAATCAGGGTATCAAGAGGTATTAAAAGTCACTGAGGAAAGTGGTTTCTTGACCTTCTTCCCACCTTTCCCCAGAGCCATTTTGGAGCATGAAAGCACACTAGAGTTTTGTTCTAAATTTTCTGGGTCCTAGGAGAACCACCCTGGTTATTTTGCAGCTTCCACACAGAGGCCTAGGAAGCGGTAGAACTGTGCAAATCTGTGGAGAAATACAGAGTACAAAAAGTCTGAGCTTTGGAGTGCTTTGGAGCAATCATGTGACACAGCACAGCAGTCCCTGAGGAAACTTAGTAAGAAGTGGTCTGAGAATAGGTTATTACAGGCTAGAATCTGCATACAGAATTTGCAACTTAGGTGAATAGATTGTGAGTCAGGAATAAGTGTAGGTCATTACTTTAAAGTTACTTTGTGCCTCTTAGAGCAGAGGCACAAAGATACCCTATGGACTTCTTTATTTTTGGGGAGAAATTTTTCTCAATCTTTCCTGAAGCCTTGAACGCACGGACAATTATTATTTCAAATCTCATTTAAGCAGTTTTTATGTTCCCAACAGGAGATATTCTAGTCAATAGACTAACTATAAATTTAAGCATTCAATTTAAATGGTACTGAGTATCCAGTGGACAGTAATGGCTCCTGTTCCAAACTAACAGTTAGTAATTTATAATTTTAAATGCAACTTCTTCCAACTGATTCAAGTGGTGATTTTTTGATGTGAATATGCTTCTAGCACGAAGGGTTACATTGAACTAAGCTTTTTGTGTCTGCCACAGTGTGTGACAAATAATAAAAATTAACATAGCTACATTTCTCAAAATACTCAAATCAATAGTCCTATGCCATGAACTAACACTTTGCAAAAATCCTTAAAAAAAACCTTGCTCTGCGTACATGACTTTACATACACAGCACAGACCACTTTGCATTGTTTCAAGATATCAGAGTAAAGCATTCACAGGCTGCATCTCTTAAAACTTTTTAAACCAGATGATGTCAACTGCTCCTGCTAGTGGCAGAAGCAAAATTAACAAAGTAATTGATGTGACATTGTCTATATACAGCAGATCAATGCCAGACAACATGGTGGACATGTGGTTTATGCACTGGATCTTCTTGAGACTTCTCCCACCTACTGTGTAAATCACAGTCTGGGGATACGGCAATAGATGAGTTACATGACTACAAGAGCTTTTACTAAAATTGGTAGAATTCTGCAGTATTGATTAGAGCCATAACAGTGTGATTCCAGCAATAGGAGCACTGGTCTATAAGGTATAAAAGTCTTTTGTTCATTGTTTCGATCAAGAGGTTCATGGAACATCCCCAAAAGGGACTGATCTCGGCTCCGTGCTCTTACACTGCATAGGAAATTATGTGAATTCCACTGCCTTGGCACAAACTACGATGACTTCAGCTCTGTGCAGGGGTGTTTGGGGATTTCATCTGAACAGATTCGACAGATTGTAAGTCAAACTAATCCAAGAGAACCTGCCATCCTTTCCTCTGGTCTTCTGGAAAGCATAGTTGTCCCTGGTAGATTTGTACTTTGTATACAGGAATGTTTTGGAATTACTCTTTGTCACTGCATCTTTGTGCACTGAAGTGTTTACAATGCAAACACTTTATATCCTTGATTACACAGCAGCATGGTGAATAGCTTTACAGTACTAAAAAAAGAGGATGCTGATGCCAGAGTTGAATTGGAATTTTTTGCTTTGAATCTCATAGCAATCCATGCTGCAAGTGCTTTACTAACAAGCCACAGGTGAACTCTTCAGAAATGGATAAAACTGTGATCCTGGAGTGGTTTTGTGGCATTATACATTCATCCTACAGGGCACTGCATCTGTTATATAATTAGCTGTTCTTTTTTATAAATAGCCCAAAGTATGGCAGGCTGGTTTAACAGAAAAATGGAGGAAGAGAAAACATTAATGAGAAGTAATGAGGTGGCACCAGGCAGCTAGTATGGGCAAAATATGAACATGTGTGCTGTGTCATTGAACTAAGCCCTGCTTAAAAGAAAAACAGGGTGGGAACCTTAGAGACTAAATTCCTCTTTTCTTTTGCAGAACAGGCAGCACACAGGAGAGCTTCCCCAATTTGTTCTGCCAAAGTGCATGAGCACTACTCTGGAGGCCTTTAAGAGTGGAAACATATTTTTTTCCACCCCTTTGCTCCCCAAAGCGTTCAGTTTCTGGCTGGCTGTTAAGGCTTCCAACCAAGGTGCTAAACCATATCAATTGCAATGGCATTACCTTTTTTCTTTTTCTTCCTTTTCATGGATATCTACCCACTGGCTGCCTAGCAGTCATCAGATGGTAATGGTATCTGATCACTGCTAATC
The DNA here is from genome assembly GCF_003945725.1 of Corapipo altera. Lineage (NCBI taxonomy): Eukaryota > Metazoa > Chordata > Aves > Passeriformes > Pipridae > Corapipo > Corapipo altera. Next base: position 24,723,719 of record NW_020884877.1, read on the forward strand.
TGGGCCAGAAGAACATGTGAGACCCAGGGGGTTAAAGCCTTGGTATCCTATTAGCAATCCCAGTGAGCTGGACCAGGATTGGGAACTCCTTCAATGCAGACTGTCCATCTTTCACTGAAATTAATGTCAGAAGTGATTTTAATGGGAGTTTTCTGTTGCTCAAATGAGTAGTGTTCAGGACAGGTAAATGACTGAGGGAATACTGACAGCTGAGTCAGTCAACGCCAGACAACGCCAGAAACAGCTGGAGCTGTCACCATGTCCTTTTGTGCTTCATGCTGATGGTTTTTTCTAAACATGCTGCAGCCTCCCTTTTTGGATTGCAATATTGTGGCCTCCCTCCATGGTATGTGAAGGCTTTTAGAAGGTGTGTTTGCTGAGCCTGGTTAAATGAGCATTTGTTTTTAATCCAGAAGAAACAAAACCCATGCCTTTGGATCTGGATGTCCCTCAAGTACTGAGGAGGTAACAGGTACGCACCGTTCCAAGGTGCCCAAAAGGACTCTTTTGTAATTGTTATGTTTTTCTCAGTTGTTGCTGCAGACATATGTGGCACTCTACGAAGTTTTCTGATGTTGATGACATGTTGTTCTGTGTCACTGTTGCTCATGGTTCCTGGAATTCAGTTCCTTTCAGGTGTGGATGCCTGGTGCAAAATGTGCAGTGACGGAGGCCTGCCCTCAGAAATGCAAGACCTGGAACTGGCCATCCACCACCACCAGACCCTCTATGAGCAAGTAACACAGGCCTACACAGAGGTATGTGCTTCCCAGAGAAAATGTGAGTATCTGTTAAGTGATAACAGACATCTGACTGCATTTAGGAGCGTATCTTTTCTAAATGAGGTAGGTTCTGGTTTCCATTTCTGCAATTCTTTCAAAGATGGAGTTAGACCTGTAGTAGGTGACTCCCAGCAATCTGCTTGTAAGGACAGAACAAAAGGACAAATCTGAAGGACAAACCCCATACAGAAATAAAATCTAGAACCAGTGTTAGCACCCAAAGAAGAGCCATTTCACTGCCTTTGCTGAACTGGGAACCCTTTTAAGCCACCAGCAACTTTACTACATTTACTTTCTTCCTGTGCATGAGTCCAGGCTAGATCTAGCAAGGGTATGCTGATGTCACAGAGCATGCCAAAGGCTTTTTCCTTTAATATACAACATCGAAGACATGTGAGGTCCTAAGTGCAATGAATGTTGCAAAAGACCATGCTTTAGACAGAATCTAGAGTCATTTAGACTGGAAAAGATCCTTAAAATCATGAGTCCAACTGCTAGGCTAACACTACCAAGTCCACTACTAAATCATGTCCCTAAGCACCATGTCAGATGTATTTGTATATACTGTTGTAAAATACCTCCGACCTAAATAGGTATGCGATTTTTTTTTTCCTTTAAAAGAGGGTGGCAAGAATGCTAAGGCAAATTCTCTGGCATTTTGTCAGAAAAATCCACAATCCACATGAAGTTCTTTACTTGCTTTTCCCCTCATTTAGGCTGCAGCATGAAATAAAAGCTACTGACAGTCAACACTCAGTGCCTTTGACTGTGCAGTCCAGGGTCTCTGTTTAGTCCATGTCATTTTGCAGAAGGGCTCCAGGACCTTCCTGGCATCTAGGAGAATCCTTTTAGGAATGAAACTAGTCTAGATGTTCATCCCAAACATGGGCCAACCTACAAATTACCCTGGAGGTAGGAATCCATAGATGTTATCTGTTGTGTTCTGTTAAACATGTGTCCAGGACTCAGGTTTGTTGGAAAGTAAACGTCAAAATTACCTGAACACTTGGGTTTATTTGCATTTCTCATTTCCCTGTACTGTGTTATGCTTGACTGTCTTGCTGGCTATGAAGGGATTTTGCTCCTTGCAGTTTTCTAAGCTGGACTAGAGGACTGTGGTAGTGTTTACTATACTTAGTAAGTCACCAAGTGAAGACTGCATAACAGAATATAGCAGCTCTCCTACATGCCCAGCCCTTGTTCTGGTCATCATGGCCTTGTAAGAATCTATGGTATAAAACAGAAGAGAAACTGATTTGCTCTTCTAGGCTTGGTGGTTGGCACTCACACATACAGAGTGCAGTTGTGCAGATACCTTGATGATAAATATAGAGAATGTTAGATAAAAACCTCTTCTTTCCCAAATGCCTGCAAGAATATGAGAGTTAGTCAATTAGAATGAGGAAGTCTGGGTTGCAGACAAAGGGTGCTTCCTTATTCAGTCCTTAGGCTTCTTGGGAACAGTGAATTGTGTGAGCAAAGACAGAACAGTCTTGTTGACCTCTAGTTGCAACTATGAATTTCATACAAATACCCAGTCAGGTGAAACTAAGTTTTTTAGGTTGCATTTAAAAATATTTCGAAAAACTATGTCATATTGGGATTAAATAAAAAATAATAATGTTTGAAGCTGGCATTTTGTTTATAAGTCTTAATCTTAGATTTTGTGAAATCAAAATTTGTTTAAAACTCATTACCAAAAGCAACTGTTAACATCCATATTGCTTTTGCTGATGCTTCCTCAGAAAGCTATAATTAGTCACAAGCACAACTGTTTAAAACATCTCTATACTATTTTACTAATAAGTAAATTTTTAAATGGTATGTAGAATTACCAGAAAGGTTACAGTCTTTCATTTCAGAAGTGTTTATCCTTTTTCCCACAGATATGTGGTAAGGTGAAAGGTCTTAGGAGTCCTGCCTCCTATCCACATGCCTATTCTCCAGTCTATATATATTGCCCCTTCTCATAGAAAACAATGTCTCTTCCCTCAAAGCTCTCTATGATAGGATGAAAACCATAGCATTTTCTTTCCTTTTCATTGTCATTGAAAACTCCTGTTTCTATTTTCCTGCAGTCACTGAAAATCTCTGTTTCTATTTCTATAATTCTGAAAGATTTGAAATAAGAGTAATCATTCCTTGAAATAACCATTTAATATGGATATTTAATAGGATAATAGCTAACATTTAATATGTTATGGGCCTATTATGTTCTCTTACAGAGTATAACAAAGCAGTTCGAATTCACTTCAGTAACCTAAGAGCCATCCAAAGAATCTTAGGAAGACTCTTTTTATCCATCTTGCCATAATTGTAGTCATAATTATTTGTCTCATTTCCTTTATTAAGCTTGAGTGAAGCTCAGAACTAGTGGAGGTGGAGATCATGGACGTGGTATGCAATCCACATCTAAGAAATCTCCTGCACTATACCAAGCTGCTGGCAGAACAGGCCTTCTTCCTTTGAAGAACTTAGTTGTGGCCTTGCTTTTCTTTTGGGTAGAGCAGGGCTGGAGGGAGGAGAGGCACACAAGGTGTATGGCTTTGGCAGCTTTCCCTCTTGCAAGGAGATCTCTTGGTTTCTCTAGCCAAGGTGTATTTATGTTGCTCAACCAGTGTTTCTTGTGGATGAGGAGACAAAATCAGGACATCTCTACTGAGGACTGCACTGCTGGGGTAAAGATAAGGTTAGGAGGGAAAGAAAGGTTTTCTCCAGTTATGGTTGATGGTAAGAGCATCTTGTTCACTGTGACATAACTGCTCTTCACTCTCTGTTCCTATATATTCCTATATCTGTTCCATGATATATTCACTCTAAAACCCATTTTTTTTTCCCCAGTGCCAATCGTAGCTGTTTCACGGATGGCACTATTAGTCCAGCCACTTGCAAGGCTCTGGAAGTCTTTCTTACCCTCTTTATGGGATATTGGCAGATTTTAACTTATTCCCTAGTTATGTATAGGGCATCCATGGAGATTATTCCACTAGCACAATAAAATCTATTTTTTGCTTCACCCAAGGTCACATAACTTTTGCATTCTGCCTATCCTTCTCCTACCATGAAGCCAAAAGGCAGGAATATCACCAGATGACAGGAGTGTATATGTGTGTCGTGTCAGGTAATTAACTAAATTTTCCCATGAAGTCCAGCAGCAATTCTATACTTTTCAAAATAAGTGAGAAAGAATCAAGTTTGCTTTGAGAAATGCAACACTGGCACTTACACCTTACTGGGACTTCAAGTCATATGGGCTCCATTCAACCTAAGACTTTTGCAACGCTTAATAATACATCATTAGTGAGATGTAAGTGAAGTGATGTGACTAAGCTGGGTTGTTAGTGCTTGTCTCCTTGCACAGTCCTTGAAAAATTCAAAAAGATTCACATGAAAAGAGATTTGTTGATTTATTTTTGCAGCTATAAGGAGAAGAAGGAAATGACTGCAAGAGCACAGTAGGTAGCTTCTCGATTTGCGGAGCTGCTCCCTTCCTTTCTGAAATGTGTTCAATTGGAGAACTCTGAGAGCACAAACCTTCTGAGCTTATTGATGGGGAATGCAGTAATATTTACAACCAAAATACTTTTGGAAAATAAAGTTTTTAAGCTAAAGAATTTCAGAGCTGCAGAAGATATGAAACCCTGGAATATGTATGTAATCCTTGTGAATACTGAGTACCGCTGGTTACCTCATGGTCTCCGTGCTCCTTGCCATATATTTAGTCCGATATGACAGGACAGGCATGTAAATTGGAGAGCACTGGAGCACTTCTAGTAGCCTCCAATTTGTATTAATGATTATTGGCAGGACAACAGAAGCCCTTAAAGTCTGGTTTTTATCTCTGGCTGTGCAGAGAATAACTGGAAGGCTATGCCCATCAGGGAAAAATCATAACTTGTAGTCTCTGAGGCTTTTTAAACAGACAGCAGAAACAAATTGCCATGCAAGAGATCAAAGCTGTAGAAGAGAAAGGAGTAAGAGACAATGCAGAAGCTGTAGGTATTAATAGATCTATATTACGGCACAAACTTTCCAGAAAAGTTGTCCTGAGTAAAGCATGTCTGTCATATTTTCTATGCATTCTCTGCAGTCAGGGCAAACTTTTGAACCTGCATTGTTAGTCCCAATTCTACTGTGACTGCTATTAGTGTAAATCAGCAGGGACTATACTAAAACTGTTGTACCACCACCAAGGGACTCATTCAGACCAACTGTAATCCCAGAGCCCAGTAACAGGAGCATAGTGAACATAGACAGTGAATTTTAGCCAGTGCAAAGAGGGAGTTTCTGATAAGCTGCACCCAAATGTGTCCATAGCCTTGGTTTCCTGTTCCCAGTGATTAAGTTGCTGCTGATTGTCTTCCCACAGATAAAATAGGATATACTATGCCTTATCTCTTTGCCTGTCTAGAAGCTGCTTCTTCCTGAGTATCAGATAATACCATATCCATAATCTTGCCGAGGTAACACCTGTGCCTCAGTGTTTCCTCCTAAAGTCCTCCCTCATATCACCACTATCCACTATTGCTGTTCCCTCTGTGACTCCAGAAGGCACCAGCATGTGAAAATTGTTCCAGCTGATCTTCAGCAGCAACTGAATTTAGTAGGGAAAGCCACTGCCTATAGACTGGCCAGTTATTTCTGGATCTTATTTCAAATTGCCTTGAATATTTAAAAAAATCTATGAGGATTTGCCTAAGCCCACCCAACAGTCATAAATATGATGAGATTTGACTCCAGTTTTTGCCAGTATAAATCTCAAAGGGTCTCTTGATTTCTCTGAAAATGCACCAGATACACACTGCTGCAACAGGCTGGGATGTGGCATGACTTGCCAAAAAATACCCAAAAAGTTTGGGTATTTAAGGATATTTACTACATTTGAACAAGCAACTTGTAATACAGAAACAAATGAGACTTGGAATCCTTGAGATGTGTTTTAACTTTGACTGATAATGTTCAAAATTTAAACTAGATGAAAAACATTCATTAATCTATTCCCTGGCAAGATTGGTAATTGTGATTGCATAGAAATAAAAACACTTTTCAGAAAATCTTGTCATTTTCATTGCAGTTTGTTTTAGAGTGAAAAGAAAAAATTGAACCAGGAAAAGAGAGGGATTCCAAGAGCATCCTCATTTGCCATTTCTGTTGAAAAAAATATTTTAATTTTGTAACCTGCAACTGAAAAATATTTCAAAAAGCCATTTCTAGAGAACCAGTGCATGCACACACTTTTTAATAGCAATTTGGTTTTTATGGTTCCATTTTTCATATTGCCCCTGCAATATGAAAATGCTCCAGGAATGTTCCAGGAAAAAATTCTGGCATAAAAAATCTGTCATTCTTTTTTTTTTTTTTAATTCCCAAATGCCTTTGCATCTGTAAATGTATTTTAATATTCTCAAAAAAGGTTACATGTGGCTGGCTTTGCATTAGCTAGCCAACTGTAGTCCTTTGAAAATGGAGACCATAGGTCCCTCTGAGCTATTCCTGGGGAAGAAAAGAATCACTGTCATATGCTAATTTATTTTTCACTGCCACTAAATGAAAATAAATGAAATACAGAATGGAATGTCACACTTCTCAACATATAGACATACTTAGTAATCCTTTGAAGAAAGGACTCTCCTTTATCATACAGAATATGAATGACTCTGCCATCTGTGGTTTTCTTAAAATGCCACCTCCTCACAGAAATAGGCCTGCTACTGCAAATGCCACCTGTCACTAGCCAGGATATGTCAAAGATTTTCAGTGCCCAAGTGTCAGAATGTAACATAGCCTTGGGATGTGTGTGTGCAGTCCCAGCAGTGCAGTACCTCTGCTCCTGCTGAGTGACACAGCAGGCTCACTAGGAAGCAAAGGCAAGTGCTGAATGTGTAAGTACATGTCAAAAAGAGATGTTATGAGGTCTCTTCC